>NC_142812.1:15639813-15918703 GCF_049724085.1 Artemia sp. Qi Xiang Cuo | reverse complement strand
TTATAGATGCAATGGAAAATGTTCGACAACACAGTGAATATACGGAGGCGTACATCTTAGAAAATTCGTATATTAATTTTGGAAGGAGCAATTGCAGTTTATGTAGCAGCAATAAAAATATATATACAAGCATACCTATCAACAGCGAAGGAAAAGCAATGTTTTTCAATTATGGCGAAAACGAGCCTGTTAGGGTTATTAGTATATGAATTTAAACATCTATATATATATATATATATATATATATGTATAGATCCATCTATAACCATCTATATAACCTTCTATATATATTTAACCGTCTATATATATATCGCTGAACCAAACAAGTTCAGAACATTTGATCTTTACAAAAGAAATTTCAATATAACTTATGAATTTAACTATTTTTATATGTATAGATCCATCTATATTTATATATATATATATATATATATATATATATATATATATATATATATATATATATATATATTTAACAATCTATACATATATAGCTGAACCAAACAGGTTCAGAACATTTGATCTTTACAAAAAAATTTCAGTATTGCTTATGAATTTAAACATATATATATATATATATATATATATATAGATCCATCTATAACCATCTATATATATTTAACCGTCTATATATATAGCTGAACCAAACAAGTTCAGAACTTTTGATCTTTACAAAAGAAATTTCAATATAAATTATGAATTTAACTTTCTATATATATAGATCCATCTATAACCATCTATATTTATTTAACCATCTATATATATCGCTGAGACAAACAAGTTCAGAACATTTGATCTTTACAAAAGAAATTTAATATGGCTTATGAATTTAATATGGCTTAAATTTCAATATAGCTTATGAATTGAAACATCTATATATATAGATCCATCTATAACCATCTATATATATATAGCTGAACCAAATAAGTTAAGAACATTTTATCTTTACAAAAGAAATTTCAATATAGCTTATGAATCTATCATAAATTTTCTTGTGATTCCTTCTCATCTTAAACCTCTGATCATTTATTAAGAATTGTTTAATAAACGATAATTGGTCTTCTAACTAGCAATGGGGCAACGTTGTCTTCTAATGAACATGACCACCATCACATCATCACCATCATCAGAAATAGCTACAAGGCACGCTAAATACCCAACACCTTTTTTAACACTGCAGTAATGGTCGCTTAGCAATACCTTCTGTCTCTGTAACTTACACAGTTACACAAAAACTATATTTCTTCCAAAATGGGCTACTGAGCTCCTAAGAGTCCTCTAACGGATTTTTATCTACTGGTCATTTTCAGAGGTATTTTTACCTCATAGAATTAAGGGGTTTTCAGAATGAAACCTCTACCTCATACCTAGACATCGCTTTTTTTTTATAGGGCTACACTTGCGTAGACAGAAGTAGAAAAATTGAGAGTAGAACAGAATGTATCCTTATTAGCTAAAAAAGATAGTTAATGGATAAAAGTAAGAGATAGTTGAAATGGACAATTAAATAGATAAAAGTAAAATAATAGACAAAATTTAATAGATAAAATAGATAAGACTCGACACGAGTGCGGGTGGTTAGGACAAAAATGTTTCAATGTTCTAAGCCAAAAGACTACCGGCCCCAATTTCAGGTATTATAGAGTATATCAAAATAAACCCACACTACTCAGGTATGCGCAATAATTTTAGAGATTCTTTCTTGTTTCAATTGCAAAAAATTCTACGAAGTCAAAATTTCACGAGTTCAAAAAATGCTACGAGCTCAAAATCTTATTTTAGCTCTCCTCTAGCACTAATAAATTGTTAAATAATGAATTATTTTAATTGAATCTTCGGAATTAATTATTAATTTCTTAATTAACAGTTTTTATTAATTACTAGTTTAATTAAATTAGTTTCATTTATAAATTGTTGTAGCCTTCAGTTGGTAAAACGTTGTTATGGTGTTTGTTTCTGTTATATAGTTGTTTATGCATATTTACAAACGCGTTAAACGTTAGTTTACGCCTTTTACTATTATGCACTTATTAATTATTTATTTATTTGTCGAGAAAACGACAAAAAACAGGAATAAGAGAAAAAAAAGACGCCAGAACTATCAGAACAATCTATAAAACACTGAACAACTTTTACATACATACAACTTTGAATATCGCTGTATAAGAAGGAAATACCATGGATGGAAACTGATTTTGCGATTGTGTCTCGAAATGCGTTTTGATAGAGCTATTGTTGGGTTGACTATTTTGTAACTGCGGATTAATACTGAATTCCGGGTTCACAGGGGTAAATGAAGTAGACCTTTTTGTTCAAATTTGAAATATACCGAACGGAGTTTATGTTTATCTGTTTGTGAGAAAATCATCCAAAATGGTGCTGTGTATAGAAAATGTGGTAGTGCTGTTGAATTATATAGTTTAGCGAGGTTTATTTGGTTGAAACGTTTTTTATTTCGGACAACCGAAGCATAAGACGCACCACATTTTTTTTTCAAGGTGGGTAATCAGCAGTAAACGGGATTGCTTTAGGGATGGGCCAATTGGTATACCAGGTTTTTCAACTGGCTTTCCTAAAGAATGTCCCAGTTGGACTGACGGTGTGGGACCTGAATTACCCCAATTAATTAGAAGAACCTCAGATTTTTCAGAACTAAATTCCAGCCCCAATTTGGAATATTCACTCAAGTATTCTGAAGTTTTCTTCGATATACTGGATTAACCTGCAAAGATCAAGGACTTCATCCGCATAACAGAAAAATATCACGTTTGTTACTGCCTCAATTCATAAGGATAAGAATTTTGATTGAGCGTCTAAGACACCGTTGTTAAAAGATTAGGCCAAGTGATAGCACCTTGACGCGTACCTTTATAAACATCAAAGTATAAACACATACTGAACAAGTACTGACAAAACTCTCCAAAAGTGACCCCGCGTACCTCAGCGCCTCTAGAGGGTAAATGTTCTACTACTTAATCGCTCCGAGCCAATAAATTATATTTAATACAGCTTTTACGGAACAAGTATAATCACCTACGGAACTTGTGATTTATTCGCCAGGTTCGCATAGGTATGGAATCGTCTCCGGAGACGCGGACAAAGGGTCACTTTTTGTGTGTGGAGAGGATAGGTTTTGTCAGTACTTGTTCAGGATGTGTTTATACTTTGATAAACAGAACCAAAACTATTCAGATCGTTCGATGGGCTACTGGGACAAGAAAGTCTATTTCGTGGAGCATTTGTTAGATTATACGAATTAGAAACCGGCAAATTAAAGGGTTCTGTAATTTTATCGCACTATCTATATTATATAATAATGTATTTATTGTTTAATATTTGTTTCCGTCGTCTTAAGAATACCGTACATTGCTTGTAGCAATTTCAATAAATATTGTATTTCCGCGAGCTCACAGAGAAAGTACCTATGATTGTCAGGGAAATTCCTTAACAATTTGGAAATTTGTTGCAGTGAAAATTTTTGGTGACCTTTAAGTTCGAAATTCTAAATATTAAGAGAATGAAAATAAAGATTGCAGAATCCTTTTATTTCAAATACTTCCAAAATATTAAAATTTCAAATATTGAGAAAATAAATATTAATATACAATATACATACGTAATATCATATATTAATAATCATAATTTATTCATTGAAATATAAGTTAATTTATACAATCCTGGACAAACTTTATTTTTAGGCTTGTTTTGCATGCGTACACGTTTTATCCGGGAGACTGAGCTTTGCTCAGTGAAAAGAAAGGCAGTTTTTAAATCTTTTTATTTTATTCGTTGTAGAAAGTAAAACCATCAGGGTATTGGATGTCTGGGTATTTGTGACGTCATTCACATAGAAATATTTTTTTACATAATTAAGGCCCTAGGCGAATTTTCCGAAACTCGTGACCAATCTAGATCGTTTTTTACACTGGAAAACAAACATTTATTTTATTATGAACAATCTTACAAAACGAAAAATAATCAACGAGGAAAACTCCGCCCCCTGGTATAGAAATTATTGTTATAATTGTTATAATACAATGCGTAGCATTTAATGCAACGCAAGTAAGAATCTGAAACTCATTTCACTTCACATCTATCAAACGGGAGATGTCTTTCTAAGCTTGGAATCAACCTGTTTGTCAACAAAAAGGTTTCTTTTTGAAACTCCTCCTGCTAATGTTCAAGGCTTTCAACCTTTTGGGCTCTCTAATGTTTGTCTGTAGACAATTTATGAAAAATTTCAAGGAGGTTAGGAGGGGAAAATTGTATACTCCCAAAGTCGTGACTTATCTAGATTGTTTTTCAAGAAGGAAATTGGTAGTATGCAAATTTTCAGAAAAAACTATTGAGCCATTTCCGACAAAAAATGTTTTGGCAAATTGTTAGTAATATATTTTTGTTAAACAACAATTTTGTTTGTTTGAGCTAACGATAAGCCGTCAGGAACTATTGTGACATTGGAATGAGACTTTAACTAATTCTGCTTACAGGAAACAAAAAACAGCAGAGGAAACGAAAAAACTACAATGCATACAGCAGGAAATGCAGAAGCTTGATGCTTTGGTAAGCAATGAAGTGGCCATTTTAAGACAGAACATCGAGGCTGCCAGCCTGCGACTGAGTGATTCACAGTAAGTAAAATATCATATTCACTGTAATCACAGTGATACAGAGGGCACTTGTCTGTTATAGCGCCTATGTATATAGAAGCTAAGTAGAACCGGTTTTCATTGAGTTTGCGATCTGTATCGAATGAAATTTATTTAGTTTGCGATCTGTATGGAAAGAGAATACTGTTTAATCATAGATGTTAAAATGAATCTTTGTTAAAAATTTTAAAAATGAAAAAAAAAACAGAAACCGGCGCATCTAGCCAACAAGAAGAAACCATAGGTTAGGTTAAGTTTCCATAACATCCTTAATAAAGTATTATGTTTTCATCATGTTTTGTAATTTTTCATTAGGAATGAGCGTCAGAGAAACCGCTTCTACTTAGTTTTTATATGCATTGGCGCTATAACAGACATGTACCATTCAGAGTTATCAGTTATTCACAGTAAGTTAAGGTACCGTAAGTAATGCATATTCGTATTCACAAAACCATACGCCATATCTGAAACTACCGGGGAAATTTTCTTAAGCAGCTTTCACATTCCTTTACAGTTAAAGATGCGTATCTGTACATTTTAAACTTATATTTCAACATTTAGACATGATTATAAACATGTTGGTCTAGCCAAACCTATCTGTATCCACAAAGTTTTCATTCGCATTTAAATCCGGTGCTTGGCTATAAGTAACAACTAAGCTTTCATTTCTAGAGTCTCTGCGTCTAGACTTTGCCAAAGTCTAGATGAGTCAAGACTGCGTCTTGGCTCTGCGTCTTGGAATTCAAAAACTATCAATCGGGAAGCCCTTTTTGCACTATATTTATTACGTTTGCCCAAGAGTAGCGTTTACATGTATTTCTGGCTGGAGTTCCAAGCCTAGTGTATATGGCCAAACATACATGATAAGGCGTGCAAGCCTTTTTGGACCTGCGTCTGAATTTTATTTAAGAGTTCTCAATCAATCATTTATTTATTATTCACACATACGAGTATACATTTGACTAGGCCCATGGGGAGACGAGCTCGAAAAACTAGGCCTAGACAACGATAAAATAACACTACAGTACAAAGATAAAATCAACGACAAAGATACAATAACTCAACAGTAATATGAAATTAGCAGCTATCCGAGGATTTATAAATAAGTATCGGAAATTTCAGTATTATCAAATACGAACTATATTTTGAATATATTACAAACTATATTTGAGAATATATTTCGTTTAATTCGAGTGCCAGTCTTCCTCATAACTGCGGTTTTTCCTCTATTCCCTGTGGCTCTTCTCTTCGGTGGCTTGGTCTTCACATTACTCATAATCTCAAAACACTTCGGGTCTGACAGTTTCTAATGCTAAGAAAAAGATTCAGATTGGATATTCAAAAATTGTTGCCAATAGATGGAGGTACAATAGAAAAGCGCTAGGGAAATTATATTCTTTATTTTGTGATCATTCTATTCTATTTTTATCTGGTATTCTTCCAATTCTGAAGCCTGGAGATCTCAAATCTCCGCGGACTTATTATTTTAAATTTTCTCGCTACCTTCTGTGCCTCCCTCCGTGGTTCCGGAACTGGCATCTAATATCGAGATTTCGCCTCCCTGATTTACGGGAAAAAGTGCCTGTGTTTGCGAGAAAGCTGTCAGAATCTGTAGGTCTTACTGCGCTCCATAATTTACGTCGTTTTATACAAATAATTGTTAAGTGTGCAAGTTTGCTTTTTTTTATGTACTCCACTTCTTTTTGTTCATAGTGGGTAATAAATAAATTATTATTTTTATTAAACTAATACTAGAAGATAGCCGAGAGGTCCTTTTTCAACCAGAGCAACAAAGAACTTTATCTTATTGCATAGATGCTAAATTAAAGACAAGTTTGAACTTCATAAAATTTGATATTCATTTTTATTAATAGGATGGAAGTAAAATTATGAATAAGATCCTTGTGACCTTCCCAGGCTATCGACACAAACGGCGCGAATTTAGGTCGCGAATTAGATCTCGATTTGTTTATTATCGACTCGATGCACCTGCAGAGACGTTTTGACTTTGTAAAAGGCAGAATAGACTCAACAAGGATAAGAAAACAAAGAGAGAGAAATTTCAAAGGGGAGAACAATAAGGAATAGGGAAGAACTTTATAAGGATTAGAAAACAGAGAGAAAATTTTCAAAGGGAAGAACAAAATAACGGGTCTACCGCCAATAGAGGGAAAGGAAAAGACACACTAAACCATGGATATTTTGCCTATATAAAACAGGGCGTGTAATAAAACGAATTCTAGAGTTTATTTACTGAAGACAGCCACTGTATATGTGACCGAAATATTCAGAGATTGTTTTGTTTTTCACTGTCAAGTAAAATGATTTTCCCTATTAAATTGTTATTTATGGTCTTCAGAAATACCAATAATATATATATATATATATATATATATATATATATATATATATATATATATATATATATATATATATATATATATATATATATATATATATATATATATATATATATATATATATATATATATATATATATATATATATATATATATATATATATATATATATATATATATATATATATATATATATATATATATATATATATATATATATATATATATATATATATATATATATATATATATATATATATATATATATATATATCATAGACAGAACATCTCTCAAACAAATTTAGACAGCATCTGTCCTCGATAATAATTTGCGTCGGTAGAGACTCAGACAGAAACTCGGACGATTTGTTTTTACAGGCTTCAAATTCTTGAATTTCAGTAACATCTGACCGTTGGCTCACACAGTTGAGTTTATTTTTTAATTATAAATAGGCTCACGGATAACGGATACAGGAAAATCGAAAAAATGCTCCCACAGAAGCGATTAACTACAGCCATATAGCCGTAAAAACTGATATGACACACTTAAACATCATAGGAATTGGCTAGATCAAGTTATTAAAGAAAAAAAATCAAAAGGCTAGCCTGTATTAGTCTAGACTAGAATATAATTCTTCGTTTATAATCGTTATAATATAATATATATATAATATATATAATATTATATATAATATATATATAATATAATATATAATATAATCGTTTATATCGAATATAATAATTCTAGAATATATATTATAATATAATTCTTCGTTTCTTTATGATGGGTCGTTTCTTTATGTCATTTGTCATATATTGATGTTAATAATTTATGATTATTACGTCAATATACTTCTGAAAAGCATCATTAATTTTCCAGTTATTTCCATCGTTTGGTTCTAAAAAGGTTTAAGTTAAAACAATGGATGCGTTTCTTAACGGCTCAGTGGAAACATTTCTACTGAGAAATACCCGAAACTTATCCAGATAGAGAAATAACTGCAAAAAAAACAAGAATAATATATGGAAAAGAGGAATAAAAAGAAGTAATATATGAGAGGAGCTAAAAGCGCTACTCAGCTAAAAAAAAATGTGTACGCCAATAGAGACGAAAACTCTAAGATTGGAGACGAAGACAAATACATGGGGTAATTACAGTGTTAGTTGATTTCAGTGTTCAAATTATTCGTTGCAAACGGTAAAATCTGATCTTTCAAACAGGGGCACTCAAGTCAAGATAAAATTTGACGGATCCCGCACACAACGGTGTTCTTGCGTGGAAATGCAGCAGTGTGAACCGAGGGTAGGAAATCTGCTACGTCGCACTTACGTAGCAAGTTTGCATTTATTCGACATAAAGCTGACGTGGTTTTGAATCGAATCTTGTCTACTTAAAATTCAAAATTATTTTTATTGAAAAAGAAGCTCATAAGACCAACAACACATTTCTTTTGTTCGCCCTCATCTTGAATATGCTTGTTCAGCTTGGCACCCTGCTATCTTTCAGGAATAATCAGATAAAATTGAATTCATCCAAAATTTAACGCTGCGAATAATTGTCAAAAAAAGATAAAGTTGCATACTCTTTTCTTCTAAAAAGAAAGTTAGGTTAAACACTTGAGTGCAGGAGAGATATGTTGTGCCTCCGTTAAAAAAGAGAAAGATGGAGTGACAAACGCTCGCTCGAAAAAAATCTTGCCCAAAAGATACTCCCTACTACCCACGACATCCCTAATAGCCAATGCATATTCGAAATGTTCAGCATAGCAGGGTGTTGATCCGATGAATAATGATGGTTATATTACTTTTTTACCTACAACTTCATCGTGTTTCACAGCTAAGTTGTCGACACCTAGGCAGTTATCGGCTAAAATAATTTTCTGATTAAATTGTACCCATTGGATGGGAACGCGTTCATTACAAATAAATGTATCGACAAGATATTGTTGAAAAGTCCCAAATTCCGTCCGCCTCGGCTGCTTCTCAGCCCATTTCTATCTTGTTCCTCCTTTACCTGTTTGCTTCCAGATACGGAAAAACTTCTGTCGTGATAAAATGATAAAACTGGTAAAATGGTCGTTTAAAGCAATGGTCAATAGACAATTTAATCAATTTGTCTATTTAATTTTGCACCCTTTAGCTAGTTTTAACTGGATCGTATATGTTTTTTTTTATTTATGATGTTTTGGTCTTGTTTTTGTTTTGAAACCCAAAATACAAATTTGGCCCTACGGGACTTAAAGCATTGATTTTTTTTTAAAATAGATATTTTATCTTATCTCCTAAGACTTCAATAATTTTTTCGTCATAGTGCTGAAATATTTGTGAGTTTGTGAGCATGATAGTTCTAGATCAATTCAGGAAAAACATTCTCTCAAGTAAATTGGTATAGGTTGTGAGTACAGTTAGGTTGTGAGCATGACAGTTCTAGACCAGTTCATGAGAAGTATTCTCTCAAGGAATTTAATAAGAGTTGTGAGCACAGTCAGGTTGTGAGCGTGACTATTCTAGATCAATCCATGAGAAGTGTTCTCACAAGGAATTTAATAAGGATTGTGAGTACAGTCATTGGCCGTTAGGTACAACAGTTATTTGGATTCTTTCCCCTTTTCAGAATATTTGTGACTACACTGGATTGTAAGTGAAATATAGAGGGTTAGGCGTCTGAATAGCATAGGTGAGGGGTGGATAAGGTGGTCAGCAGCAAAACCATCAGTACCTGGAGTTTTAAAGTATTTTAGCTTAGAAATTAATTTTCTAACTTTTTTTTGGAATTATGAAATAGTTCCTATGCCTGGATAAAAACTGTAATATTCAGTTAGGCACTTATTTGACTCATTTTTCATTTGTGCATCTTTGGAGCTGAAAACTTAGAAGAAAGTGTAGAGTCCAATGTTCAGCTTGTATATTGTTTACTCAAGTTTAAACACGTTTATGCCGTTTAAACGAGTTCCTAAGTTTGTCTAAGTCTGGTTCACAGACAAAAGGTATTTGATACAGATGTCCAACTTTGATTTGAAAAAAGAGATCAGGTAGTATACGTGCCTTGAAGCTATTTGTGGTGATAGTGGTTTATGTTGGAAGACAGTGTGGCCATGTTTATCAAACGATCGATTTACTTTTGTTAATCGCTATTTGGTAAACGATCATAGGCTTAAAACTAACAAATATTCACCAGAAAGTTTATGATTGTGTCATAAGCAATATTTAACTCTGTTGTGTTTTTTTTTTTCCTAGAGATCCAATGTTCTGAATGTTCTTGCTTTAGCAGGAAAGATTCATAAACATTTTTGGAAGAAAAGGAAGACCGAAAATCCTAAAGCACCAAATTTATCGGTTACCCGAAAATTGGTTAGTTGGATCTGAGTAGTGAAAAAAGTGTTTTGATTCATCTTAGGTGCCTGTATGTATAGTATGTCCAAGCCTACTGACATTTCTTTGTTACTTTGTAGTGAAAATTAATCCTCAAGCTAAGAAGATCAACAATTTTAGGCGTTGGTACCTGTTCTTCCCCATCTTTTTTTAAAGAGAATTATTCACGATATTACTCTACTCCTTTATTTTCATTATTTTATTATTCAAACAATAACAAAATTATTATTTTATATATAAATTATTTTATTCTATTTGTATATTTAATTTTTTTTTTATTATTTTTATTTTAAGGCATTATTTGTTTCGAGGGTCTATTTTTTAAGGCAGTTTAGTATCTTACACAGAACTAGTCCTATCCTCTCTTCCGATATTATTTTCGCGCCTTTATTGTCCACTCTTTTTTCTTTATTGTCCACTCTTTCACTCTTTTTTCGTGCTTTTATTGTCCAATATATATCCTTATTGTTGAATTAAGGAAAAGGTGGATAAATCACATCATGTTCCTCTCCAACGTGCTCAAAATCTCTTTGCCTCTTACTCCCTTCTTCTCTCTCTCTCTCTCTCTCTCTCTCTCTCTCTCTCTCTCTCTCTCTCTCTCTCTCTCTCTCTCTCTCTCTCTCTCTCTCTCTCTTTTCTTTCTTTTTTCGTGCCATAAAGAGATGTGAAATTCAACTTACAGAGTTATATTTACCAAAATTTGCTAAAGAAATAGTCCACTTAGTTTTTTATTAAGTTTCAGTAGATTTTGTCAAGTTGACTAAAATGTTGACGAGTTGTTTGAATGTTCAGTTAGGGGGGTTCTTCTTCTCAATTTGTCTTCATCTCCAAACGATTTTGCTAAGTCAACTGAAATTTTGACAAGCTGTTTGAATGTTGAGTTTGGGGTTTTCAAAGTTATTGTCTTCTTCTCAAATAGTTTTCTTCTTCTTCAAACGATTTTGTCGACTTGAAAAGTTGTTTAAATTTTCAGTTTGGAGGGGTTCTGACATTATTGTCTTCTTTTTTTTCAAATGATTTTTTCAAGGTGACTAAAATGTTGACAAGTTGTTTAATGTTCATTTTTGCGGTTCAATCATTATTGTCTTCTTCTTCTTCATACGATTTGTCATTTTGACTAGAATGTTGACGAGTTTTTTTTTTAATATTCAGTTTGGGGGGTTCTAATATTAATATCTTCTTCTGAATTTGTGTTCTTCTACAAACGATTTTGTCGAATTGACTAGAATGTTGACTAGTTGTTTGAATATTCAGTTTGGGGGCTCTAAAAATATTATCTTGTTTTCAAATCGTTTTCTTCTTCAAACGATTTTGTCAAGTTGACTAGAATATTGAAATGTTTTTTAAATGTTCAGTTAGGGGTTGTAATTATTGTCTTCTTCTCAAAACGTGAATTTGTGATTGAAAAGTGAGAATTTTTTGGAACAACTCAGCAGTTTTTTTTAGAATAGCCTAAGATAGAACAGGAGTTGATTCTATGGGGTAAGCTGATCTTGTGATTTCTAGCCTAGCAAATGTAAATAGTTACTAGAGAGATTTTCTAGATTGGAAGGGGGATCCAGTGCCTATAATTAATTATATGACCAAACATCGAGCTTTTGGTACATTTTTACATGTTTTAGTCAAATTCTCTAAGGAAAAGGTGGTGCCTACATAGTTCCTTTTTTTTTATCTTACATTTCCTGAGAGCACAACCAGGGTCTGTTGCCAAAAAATTCTGTACCAGAGTAACTTATTTGAATTATTGAACGGCTTGTAGGTTTTTTGAAATTGTCCTAGGGGAAGGTCCTCGGATAAGCACTAGTAGGTAAGAGTGGAGCATTTATCTCAATTTGGTTACTTTTATTGATTCAGTGCATTGATCATAAAATATATGCGAAGCAAAAAATTTGAAAAAATAAAAAAGAGAGGGATCAAGTGAAAGAAAGCTTTGAAATTCAAAAATTCGAATTTTAGCTAAAAACTTTCAAAGTCTATTTTTAGGAAAAGGTATGAAAGAGCCGAAGCAGAGTTTATCGAAGCGAAAAAGAACCTTTTTGACAAGAAGGAGAAGAAAGAACTGCTTACTGAGCATTTATGTACAATCATTGAGCGACTTGAAATAATAAAGGCGGATAAGCTTAGTGAGCTCTTGAAACAACTGGAAGAATCATCTGAGCCAGAAGTGAGTAAATAAGAGATTAAATTTTACTTTCAAAATAACTTTACAAGTAAATACCGTCACAGAGCAAACAATGGAAACCCGTAACTGGACTTTCTCAAATTTGATTGGGTAATATTTTCTTCGCAAAATATAGCTTCACACGCATCTTACAAATTTAAGCTGTCTACAGTAAGTGTTTAAGCAGATTAGTATTATTGTAGAACAGCTATGAATTAGCTTTCACGGCCATCCTCAGCCAAAACATAGTATCTCCATATAGACCTATTATTAGCCGTTGCAGAAATGGACTTATCAGCTTTCCACGGCCAAAACTTGGTACGCAGATACTAGCCCCGCGTTCAATATAGCTTATTGCAATTAATTATTGAACAAGGGTAATTATTATGATCCACTGAACGCTGTTTGGACAGCGAAATTAATTTTGCACTCTCAATTCTAAAATTCTAAAAAATGGTCAAAATCTAGTGATCTAACTTTCCTCCTCCGTACTAAAAAAGACTTAGATGAAAAAAGAAAAAACGCATCAGCTAAAAATCGTGCAGCTCCATAGTGCCTTTTAAGAAAGATTTTAATAGGAATATTTTCGCACCAAGAATTTTCTATCTAAAAAAGGGCGAACAATTTATTGAACTCCGACGCACAATAAGCTAATAATCAATTTAAAGAGATCAGTACCCGCTGTGTAAAACCTGCCATTAAGGATTGTGGTAAACCTGCTATTAAGGATTGTGGCTAAAAATCGTCTTTACTATAAAATCTGCCATCAAGGATTGTGGCTAAATATTCATCATTCACAAGGATTTTGGATAAAAATCGTCCCTGTTATTATTCTTTTGTGTTATTCTAAAACGAATTAGTGGATTCGATACCTTGAGAGATCACCCTATCTCTTCCATTATCAACTTTTTATTTACTGTGGCCAAAGTATTTAGAATAGTTTTGCCATAGCGTGCAGAGCCTGAATAAGAGATTCGAATAAATAAGAAAAATAAAAGTCGATGGCCTAGTTTCCCAGAAATCTTAGAATAAACATTTAATTTCCCATGTTTTCTATCGAAGATAGAGGTGTTCAGTTTTAATGACACTTACATCAACAGAAAGCAAAATTTTATTTCGATCAAACGGAGCAGGATTTTCTTTCTCAAACGGAGCGAGCAATTCGAAAATTTGAAGAAATTGTCAAAGTCAAGTGGTCAAAATCTCCCTCTCTATACGCCTATAGTGTTCCAATTGTACCAAAAATGTTAGTTTTGGAAAAACTGTTTTGAGTCAGAAATCTTCCAGCTCCATAGTACCTTTTAAGAAAGGTTCTAACAAGAAGATTTTTAATTTATTCTGATAGATAAATACACGCTGGATTTTATGTCTAGAAAAGAACGAATTGCAGCTTATTGAGCCCTGACGTGCACTAAGTAAATTATAATTTTAATAAGTTTAAGCGCTATTGAACACAGTTCAATAATTGCCACTGCCTCTTGAACACTACAAACTTACAAAAATGAATTGCAATTAGCTTATATTTGCCTGTTCCGCAGAAACGAACTTTAGTCGAACTATTGATGAAATTCTAGATTTTGATCTTTTTCCTTTGATTCCAGAAATTAAAAAATTCACTATTTTTTGAAAAATTCATAAAGTGGATACAAAATTTTGGCTGAGAACACTCATGCAGAGGCAGGTATATCCTAAAATATGGGTTAAAATTAAGATTTGTCTCTACCTTCAGATCAAAAAATCGTAAATGCATCATAATTAATCAAGTTTTTTCATCTATTGCTTGAATAAAAATTATGGCATGAAAACCTTGAAAACCTAGTTTTCTCTTATACAAAATTATGAAGGTATGAGATACATCCTGGCCCTTTCGTCCCCCCTTGCGTTTCGTCATTTGTGTTTGGTGTTTCGTCAGTATCATGGTCATAGCGCACTAATTTTACCCTGAACTATTAAGACATGTTACTTTTTATTTACACGAGTGGCTGGACAAAATGGGAAAATACAATGAAAAAAAATGAAAAATGGAAAAAAAATAGGAAATTACAAAAAAGAACAAAAAGATGTTGAAGAGTTTATATATCATACTACAAACATATATTTATAGTCAAAGCTAAGAATTATGTTTGAAAAAAAATCTTGCAACAAACATAAACTCATAACAAAAACCAAGAAACGCAATACACGAACAAACACAAATTTGATGTTTTTGTCACAATGCGAACAAAACACAAACACGAGAAAACACAAAAAATATCACTTTTGTCCGTCGTGCGTTATTTTAACCTTTCGTTTTAGACATAAATATTAGGGTACTTAAAATTAGCTGTTTTAATATTCAATTAGTTTTAATTATATTTATGCATCTTATATAAAACTAGCTTCCTCGTCACCCGTTGTTGCTATCACAAAGAAAGAAAATTCAAGAAAATTTCCCCCTTCCACCCCCCACCTGCCGCGTAATAATAGCGATCGTACGTTTAAATTTAAAAATATTCGAAAAATTCCTCCCGCGGACAATTCTCCCTCCCCCCAGAAAACTCCTCCTCCACGGAAAATCCCCCCGAAAAACTCTTGCACCTCGATGGAAATTTTTACAGCGTATTAATGATAACATTTTGAAATTTAAATGTTTTTTTCTTTTTAATTAAGTTAGGATTACTATGTTCTATTTTGCCACCTGAGTGTCATCCATTTCAAATATTTGTGTTCAGAAAATCTCCAATTTCAGAGAGCGCGAAAAGTATTCAAAAGATTACAAAGACCTTAGGGGGAAGGCGATTTCTTATGCCTAAGACCTTCAAAAGAGTGTACTCGACATCCCCTTAATGTTACTTGGTAATCGGATGAACTGTGTAATAATGCATACAGGACATACAGACATATGTTCGGTTTTATTTGTGTAGATTTTATATATTATAATATAAATTAAAAATATTCAAAATTGTATGTTTTTAAATTTCAAAATACTATATGCTTTATGTATTTTAAATGAATTAGTAGATATATAAATTTTTTTTGTAAAAACAAATTGGCTATTAAATATTTGATACTAAAAATTATAATTGTTCTTCATGTTTGGAGGGACTATCCATGCTTCACAGACCGCTTCATGTTAAAAAAAAAAAGGTAAAGAATACGGCATTGGATTTTACAGTCCCTACCAGCGGTGCTGATCTCCGTTTCTTGGCCCTTCAGCCAGGAAGTGCAATGGGGGGTTGGGGGCCAGCCATCCTGTACTTTCGCACACCCTTCCTGTTTACCTTCCCCAGATTTCTCCAGGTACCCATTTAGAGATTGGTCGACTCTGGCTGAGCTTACAGAGTGACGCCACTGACCCCCGTCCCAAACCAAATAATTGGATACACTAGGACTCGAAGCCTCGCCCTCTCAGACAGAGAATCCTAAATCCAGCGCACCAATCCACTCGGCTTCATGTTAAGGACGTTTAGAATCTTCAAATTATCTTCAATTATCAAATTATCAATCATCTACTACTACTACTAACTACTAACAACTCACCACAGCACCAAGCCGCCTGAGGCCAACACAGCTACGCACGCTCCTCCTCCATCCCAATTTATCCAAAGCTTCCCTTTTTACACCCTCCCACGAAGTTCTCATTTTCTTTAAATCTTTCTTTATGACGTTCTCCCACCCGAGACGAGGATGACCTGCTTTCCGTTTAGCCCAAGAAGGTTGGCCGAAAAGAACAATCTTCGGCAATCTCAATATTCGATATATTCGGCAATCTCAATTTATCAATCATCAATATTCTTCAGTTATCAAATTTTCTTTATGGAAATCTATAGGATCAAAGTCTTATTGCTGGTTGAATATGGGCATCCATTTCAAACTGCTCTTCAAAACCTGTCTTAAAAAAATTAAATCATTTTATTCTCGCTGGTAATATAGTAAATACCAATTTTAAGCCAGTTTGGCTAATAAGAGAATATTCTGAGGAGCTTGGGGTTGAAAATTCCCATGAAACATCTGAATTTCCTATGCCAGGTGAGGTGGAAAGCGCTTTGTTCTGCAGCAAGTCAGGGCCATAATTAGCTATGGGGCAGGGGGGCAACTGCCTCTCCCAGACCCATGCCCCCCCCGCCAAATATGAAATTTAGTTTCTTCAAAAATATTGTCAAAACTAAGATAAGCCTGCTCAATTCAAGCATCCATAGAAACGAGTCAGTTCTCCTTAGTATACTTTTGCCTTTATCGTGCTATATGGCTCATTTTTCAGTTTTCACTATAATTTTTACTTAATTTGGGAAAATCGGCTCCAAACCCCTCCCCCACCCAGGGTTTTGATGAAATTACGCCACTGCTGCAAGTACAAGTAAAAGTACTTAACATAATTAGCTAATATATATACTTAAGTACTTACCTTACTTAAGAGGAATGCTTAACATACTACTATCTTGTTATAAGAGACTTTTCATGTTAGATGGGTTACTTCGTCTTAGAAGGGATAGTTAGGGCCTTTGAAGAACCAAGGACAGTAAAAATGAAATGTTTTAAACTGGTTAAGTTTAAACTAGTACAACTGTATGGTGTAAAAAAAAAATTAAAAATAAAAAAAAAAATCAGAAAATTAACTTTTAATGAGAAACACCTTCAGATGCAATTATGCGGTTTTTGGTAGTAGCAATTGCCAAATTGAATTATAAGGAAGATTAGCGAAAAGTCAGCAAAAAATTAACTAATATCATATAGTACAAAACATATGGTAAAGAAGTAAAGAAGCACTTCTGTGCGCATATAGTTCAGAAGACGTAGTTTTCGTTTGAATATATAGTTGTTCTTCATTTGGGAGTCAATAGATCGTCAAAATTTGAATTTTTACGGACGGAAAAGTCTGTAAACTAATTAGTTTTACCTCATTACTTTTGTTATAGAACTTTGCAACACTGTCGAAAGGGTTATACTGCCCGAAAAACTTCATATTTTAAAACAAATTACAGGGCTCATACCCTCTCTTGCCCTTATTCTTCCCCGCAATCGACGCCACTACCACCGAAACATATAAAAAAGATGCCGTGCTACCATGTTTTATAAAGAAGAAATTTAGTAGTAGCAGTAAGACCTAGAAGCTTGTAACCAGAAGCTATTGAATCAAGGTATGTCTGCATAATAGAAAGACCAGAATTGAAAAGCATGAATTCCTTTGTATATTGGATCAAACTACCACCGAACATCGGTTGGTCAAAAATGACTAGCCACCGAACATATGTCAAATCATTAAAGCACATATCTTCAAAGGCTATGACACGTTTCTCCAGTTGGACATTTAGTTTCCAGCATTCACTCGCATAGAGGAGAATAGACATCACAATGCTATTCACGAAGCGGAGCTTCAAGCGCATACTGCGCCAGATTGGTTTCAACTTATTAAAACCTGATGTCGCTTGACCTATCCTTCTCTTGATTTCATTGACTATTTCGTCGTTATAATCAGTAAAACTCCCGAGGTTCTTAAATTCCTTGACCTGTTCAATTGCTTTGTTTTTACATTTTAGTGTCGGTGGAGAGTCAGATGTGGTCGTTCTCTTTATCTTACTGACATTAACTGTAAGCCCCACTTTTTTGACCTTTTCATCCATGGTGTTGAGTAGCAGCTGTAGTCGCTGTTTCGCTTTTCGGGAAGGACAACATCATTAGCAAAGTTCAGGTCAGAGATCTGTTGGCTGGTAATATTTACCCCAGAGCCTGAAGACTGCCGCATAATGTAGTCCATAACAATAACAGGAATGGGGATAGGACACATCCCCTTTTGACACCAGATAATATACTGAAAAAACGCGTATCCATTTCCTATGCGCACACAACATTCCCTTTCTTCATAGAGCGCGATTATCATTTTGTATAGTTTATCAGATACTCCGTTATAATTCAAAATCTTCCGTTAAGTCTTTCGATCAACAGAATTGAATGCCAAACAGAATGTGGGTTATATATTGCCATGTATTGCCAAAATTATATATATATCATAATAATCAGAACTATATTTTTGTAAATAATTTGGCATGTAATCCTTCTATTGTCTCAGCTACTTTGTTATTTATTTTCAGGGCCCTAATCCACTTACCGAAGCTTCAAAGGAAGGATGAAAAGAATGCTTGAAAATGCTTGATATTGTGCCTTGAAATATCTAAAATGTGACTATCTGCCTTTGGTTTAGTGCATACCTTAATTTTTGGGAGAATTTTGTGCCGATAAGTTGTTTTTTGGTTTTGTTTTTTTTACTGTTATTTAAATATCACTGCCTTTTTAATTTTTTGTGAAACCATTTTGTTTTGGAATTGCTTGGAGATTTTTTTTTTTCTTAGGTTTATCAGAATGTTTTTGAAATACGTGATGCTATTTTTGGTGCAGGTGCCATGAAGCCTAACTCTATTTAATATTGCTGTGAACGCACTCTGCAATTATACCGAGTTTTGCAGTTTAGTTAGGTAAATCTGGCATGAAGGTTCTTTTTTTCAGATAAATTTTACGCGAAAAATTTATGCTGTCGTTAGACAATGTGGGTTAGACGATAAAAAATCTTTTAATTTCGTTATTTCGTTAAAGGTTCTTTTTTTCAGATAAATTTTACGCGAAAAATTTATGCTGTCGTTAGGCAATGTGGGTTAGACGATAAAAAATCTTTTAATTTTTTGTTCCTTAAATTATTGGACCTTTTTTTATTATTATTATAGACTCATAGACTCATAGACTCATTTATTTATAAACAACTATCGTAGCCGTGGCCGAAGCCCCGACTAAATGGCGATGTTTAGTACATTGCATAAAACTGGTCACTGGCGGTTTAAATAACTGACAAAAAAAGGCACGAAAGAATTGCTGTGACGGGTTGTTCGACACTTTGGCGGCACTAGTTGATTTTTATGGCAGGTGTTGGCGGTGATAGGTGCAGGTGGGGGAAGCAACGAACGGTGTTTCTGGGACGAAAGAAGGGACTGCCCAAAATTGCACATTAACTGTAAGCGCCTATCACGCAACGTTGGCAGTCGTAAGGTACTAAGGGCAGCCTCATAAGAGTTGTATTTCGGGCCTAGTATCACTTTCACTGCCCGTTTTTGAATGGCTTCCAGATCTTCACTTAGGTATTCAATATTATGAGCCTGAGGGCCCCACACAGGACACGCATATTCAAGGATTGGGCGCACATACGTGACGTAAACCGTCTTCAGCTGACTTTGTGAGAAACCCAGTCGGCGCAAGGTAATTAGCGACTGTAATGCGCAACTACCTTTTTTCACCAGACCGGCGATGTGCGCGCTAAAAGAACAGTCGTCACTGAAAGTAACCCCGAGAATCACTGAGGTTGAGGTAGTAGGGTACCAAGGAACCGGGCATGAGAGGTCACGCTTAAGCGGATTAAACCTCATGACTTTTGTTTTATTCATATTAAGCTGGAGGTCATTAATGCTACACGCCTCGAGAAAGGAGTTCCTGATCTCACTGCTGAACTGGGGATACACGTCTGACTTTTCAGCAAGATATTTTAGAAGTAGGGAGAGATCGTCCACGTATTTGAATCTGTCTTCAAACTCGAGGATAATGTAGTTAATTACCGCTAAAAACAAAAGAGCTGCCAGCTTAGTGCCTTGTGGTGCGCCACACGTTAGTTCAGCCCACTCAGAGTTTAAGTCACTAGGGAAGAGAGCATAGACACACTGACAGCGGTTACGCAGGAAGTCAACAACTAAGAGCAAAATATGCTTCCTAGCGCCCATCTTTTTGAGGTTATTTGCTGCTGTATAGTGGCGGATCAAGTCAAAAGCCTTACGATAGTCGACTTATTATTAATATTGTTAATCAACTAAGGGCAATACAATTAATCCAGTCTTGAAAGATCAGTTTAGACAATATTGATGAAATAGAATAATGTAGCAGTATTTGAACTTCTGACGGTTTTAGAGGGACGGCCATTTCCTGTGTGGTAATTCCAGACGGTGCTATGTTACACAACTTACATTTTACAGAACAGTTAAATAGCAAAAAAATTGGTTTGGATCTCTTTCTTATATTCTCGGCCATTTTTTTGTGCCAGGAATTTTTTGTATATTTATATCAATATATATATATATATATATATATATATATATATATATATATATATATATATATATATATATATATATATATATGTGTGTGTGTGTGTGTACATAAATATATGTATACATATAATATAAGTGACTGCTTATAATAATTAAATAAAAAAAAACAAGTTTTTCAACTGAAAGTAAGGAGCAACATTAGAAATTAAAACGAACCGAAATTATTACGTATATGAGGGGGTTTGCCTTCTCGTCAATACCTCGCTCTTTACGCCAAAGTTCGAATTTTATTCCAATTCTTTAAGAATGACCCCTGAATCACAAAGGTCGTTCAATTAAAACAAATAGCTCTTTTAAAAGTACTAAAAACTTTAACTTAAAGAGCGAGATATTGACGAGGGGGCTAGCCCTCTCATATACGTAATATATTTCTGTTTGTTTTAAGTTTTAATGTTCCTCCTTACTTTCAGTTGAAAAAAACTTGTTTTTTACATTTAATCTCTGATCGTTCTTTAAATAATGCTGGGAAATCCCCTTCCTCCATGGATAGATCCTCCCACGTACCCTCCTCCTCTCGCCCCCCTCAGAAAAAATCCCCCCTGAAAACGTCTGTATACTTCCCAATAACCAATACTATATGTAAGCAATGGGCAAAGTTCATAACTTTCAGCCCTTTCCCCAGGGACTGGAGGATTAAGTCATCCTCAAAGACATATTTATTAGATTTTTCGACTATGCTGAACAAAATGGCTGTGTCAAAATTTTGATCAGGTGACTGGGAAAAAAAGTAGCGTGGGAGGGGGCCTAGTTGCCCTCCAAATTTTTTGGTCACTTCAAAAGGATACTAGAACTTTGAATTTCTGTTTTAATGAGCCCTCTCCCGATATTCTAGGGCCACTGGGTCGACACGATCATCCCTGGGAAAAAATACAAAATTCCTCATTTTTGCTGATATGAGCTTGAAATCTCTACAGTAGGGTTTTCTGATACGCTGAGACTGATGATGTAATTTTCATTAAGATTATATAACTTTTAGGGGGTGTTTCCCCCTTTTTTTGCAAATCAAGCAAATTTTCTCAAGCTGGTAGCTTTTGATAGGTTGGACTAACCTAAATGAAAATTATATATTTAAAATCAGCATAAAAATCCGATTCTTTTGATGTATCTATTGGTATTGAAATTCCGTTTTTTAGAGTTTCGGTTACTATTGAGCCGGGTCGCTCCTTACTTACAGTTCGTTACCACGAACTATTTGATATTAGTATAACTATGATTATGAGCAACTGCTTATAGGTGATAATTATAAGCAATTACTTTTGAACGATTTTATAAGCAGTGAATAATATATTTCCAAATGCACTGGTGAAAATTTACTACTGATATGTCATTTTCAGATACGTATCAAAAGAAATTTTCTTTGAAAGTTCTAGAAAATTTGTTAAAATTCGGGCTTTCAGGAGCCCCTGGTCTAGCCCAGAACAGCACCATGTGCCTAGAAGAATGATATAGTAAGGAAAGGCATTGATATTTAATCTTCAGAACCTTGAAAATTGGGAGGATAATAGGAAAAGAAGCTTGAAAATACCGTCCTTGGGGACGGTTTTAGAACCTTGAAAATTGGGAAGATAATAGGGAAAGAAGCAGGAAAAAACCGTCCTTGGGGATGATTTAGAATAAGGCTTTTGGTACATTCCTGAAAATTTCACCAAACTGAACTTTCTAAGGTTCCAAAAACCCTATCACCTAGAACTTTTCCTAATTTCATTAAGAATAATTGAATTGTAACAAGAAAATTTGGCTTTCAGTGTTGTTTCTGACAGGAAAGGGGCCATTTTTTTTTATCACGATTATACAAAGCGGCGTCGCTGTGAGCTCTGGCCGTTATGTTTTGTTGCAACTGAAATGTCATTAAATATTGCTGGTTTTTGCATTAAAAAAATCCTTTGAATACCTACCTAAATATATATATCAATATTTTGTTTATAACTCTTCGCGTAATAGTACCTCTTCGTATAACCCATTGAGCTTTTAAGAGAGGGCTATTGACGATCACCTGTAAAGTAGTTTTGGCTTTAGTTAAACCTAGAGAGCTAAAATTGGTTTCGGTTCTGGGGGCGTTGTGGCTAGTCCCGAGGTAATTTCATCACAGACTTTAGTCTCAGAATTTTTTTTCGTCAATGCTATCTCAAGGGTACTACTTTATTTTCCTTATGTTTTTGAAAATACTACGCTTCAGAGGTATACCTAGCAGCTATCATTTGCGTTGTTTCAACTATTCTTCTAAACCCTTTTCAACTGTAAAAAAAAAAAAAAAAAAAAAAAAAAAAAAAAAAAAAAAAACTGGCAATTCTAGTTTTTACAATCTCTCATTGACCATTTACAACACCTTTGTCGAAGCTTAAATCTAGCTCAAAATGTTTGAACATTCCTTTTCATATCGTTCTGAATTGAGGCCCTGGTTCAATACAACCATCCGTGATCTTTCTCCTGGCAAGATAAAAAACATACAAAATTACAAATTTTTGTAGATAGATGCCTTAAATCTCTGTAGTAAGCATTTGATTGCGTTATTTTATTAAGATTGCTTTAATTTTCGTGGGTGTTCCTCTCCCCCTTTTCGAAAAGTTGACAAATTTTCACACGCTCGTAGCTTACTATGGGTAACATTAGATTTTATATATTTGGAATCAGCATAAAAATCAAACTCTTTTGATATATCAATTTCTATTAATATTATTTTTGTAGAGCTTTGGCTACTACTGGGCCGAGTCGATTTCTTACTTACAGTTCGTTACCACGAACTGTTGGACTAAAAGTAACAGTTGTCTGTGGTAAAATGGTGGGTGAGCTAAACAGGCTAGCCAACTATTATATGCAAACTTGTCTAAGAAAGCAGAATTGTGGCACAGTATGATTTTACCTTAAAAAAAAAACCAGACAGCAGCACTATGCAACGGTGGCTGCCAGTAGCAAAACGCAATTAATGGGTATTAGCTATACAAGCTAGATTTAACAGTTCATGTAGATGTCGCGGTCAAAATGTGATTGCACGTAAGGTTTTTCACAGTCCCATAATCAAAAATGGCCTGACTGTCGAACCTATTGACATCAATAGACCTGCTTTTACAACACAACTAATACTTTTCTCTTGGTTATCCCGGTGAATGGGGAAAACGTTTGAAACGCTAAAAGTAGATGCAATGTAGTCAAAGTGATAACTGTCGACCGGCAGGGGTACTAACATGCTCATATATGCATATTTTAGACTTCTAAACCACGCTCTGCCGAATTTTAACTACTCAATAACATTTTTATATGATGCTGAGTTATCATAATGTAAGCAATCCTTTGCAAAGTGGTATTATTTTTCAATAGCCACTATATAACCATATAAATATAGAATATAATAGAAGTTCAATGTTTGTTACTTAATATCTGAAACCTAAGCGCAGGATAAACTGGCGACAGCTAGCCTTTTTGGAAGGTTTTCGCGCATAGTTCTAGTTTAGGATGGATTCTACTACGCTGATTCTTAATAGAAAACGAACCTAGTAAGCATATAATGATGGATATTGTTAATTGGTAAAGTGAAGCAATGCCCAGGTTTACAATAAAAGATCCTTCGAAGATATTTTTTTTCATCAAACCCGTGAAACGAGTGACCAGGTGTTCATTTAAAGCTTTTATGTCCTATAACACAACAGTACTTCACCTGTGCATATGTTAATGCCTAAAATTTTAGCGGCGACTGTAGACTTTTCGTAATTATCGCCTTGGAACCTCCAGACCTTTTAAGACAAATTGCATCGAAAAATGCAATTTTGCAAAAATTGCAAATAAAACACTGTTTTATTTGTAAACTCTTTAGACATTACAAAACAAATAAAATATAAGATTGAGTATATGTAAAACTGGAAATTTTCTGAAATGCTGCTTCAAATAAATTGGTTTAGTGATTCCATTCTCTATAAGAAAACAATATAAAATTCTGAAAGCTGCTTTAAAATATTATAAAATAATTTCTGGTATCTCCTAAATACGATTTGCTTCACTTTACAACCCCCACCCCTTTATAGACAAATACATTTCCCAATTATAAACAGTCATTGTATTTTTAATAGTGTGACTTTTTCTGCCTCTTGTTTGCCGTTGAGTCAAGCAATTCGTGGTAACCAACTGTAAGTAAGGAGTGACCTGGTCAATAGTAACCGAAACTCTAAAAACAGAATTTTGATACCAATAGATACGTCAAAAGAATCGAATTTGTATGTTGATTTAGTATATAGTTTTCATCAAGTTTAGTCTTACCCATCAAAAGTTTCGAGCCTGAGATAATTTGCCTTCTTTTTGAAAAAAGGGGGAAACACCCCCCTAAAAGTTATAGAATCTTAATGAAGATCACACCATGAGATTCAGCGTATCTGAGAACACTGAAATGTACAAATTTCAAGCTCCAATCTACAAAAATGTGGAATTTTGTATTTTTGACCAGAGGGATTTTTTTTTCAGGGTTCATCGTATTGACCGAGTAATCCTAGAACATCGCGAGAAGGCCTATTCATACGGAAATTAAAAGTTTTAGTGCCCTTTTGAACAGACCAAAAAATTGGAGGGCAACTAGGCCCCCTCCCACGCTCATTTTTTCCCAAAGTCTCCCGATCAAAATTTTGAGATAGCCACTTTGTTCAGCATTGTCTAAATTCTAATAACTATGTCTTTGAGGATAACTTAATTTCCCCCAGTCATGGAGGAATGGCTGCAAATTATTAACTTTGCCCATTGTTTGCATACAGTATTGGTTATTGGGAAGTATACTAAGGTTTTCAGGTTTTTTTTTCTGGTGGGGGATGGGGTTACGTGGGGGGATCTTTCCGTGGAGAAATTTTTTATGAAGGAAGGGAATTTTCTATGAAAGGGTGCCGGATTTCCCAGCATTATTTAAAAAACGATAAGAAATTAAATAAAAAAACGAGTTTTTAATTGAAAGTAAGGAGCAACATTAAAACTTAAAACGATCAGAAATTATTACGTATATAAGGGGGTTCGCCGCTTAGTCAATACCTTACTCTTTACGCTAAAGTTTTTTCGTACTTTCAAAAGAGCTATTTATTCTAATTAAACGGACTTTATGATTAAGGGGTCATTCTTAAAGAATTGGAACAAACTTTGAACTTTAGTATAAAGAGCAAGGTATTGACGAGGGGATAAGCCCCCTCATATACTTAATAATTTCTGTTCGTTTTAAGTTTTAATGTTGCTCTTTACTTTCAGTTGAAAAAAATTGTTTTCTTTATTTAATTGACAAGAAGAACTAAAGGCTGCAACTTTCGTAAATACCTATAGTTTTGTCGTAAATACCTATAGTTTTTCTATTCCCAACACACTAAATATAGAATAACTTCTAAACACTGTTTTTTTAATGATCTCTGGCGAAATTTTCGTAAGAGTTTCAGACTACTATTACATGCCCTCCGTTATGTAAGCTGTGCATGTGATATGTCTGTGATTGTTCAGCAAAAGACAGCCCGCGAGTCAAAAACAAGTTTGCCTACTTACGGACGTTGTGTAAAACTTGTGTCATGGGCCTACTTAGCCAATTTGAATCTGCTTTTAATATTTTTCTTTTTTGAAAGGTACGCTTTCCACTATTCTTGCAATATTTAATAAAGAGACTAATGTATAAAAGATTTTTGAAAATTTCAACATAAGTTTTTATAATTATTGAGATAAGAACTGTTGGCGCTCTCGCTTGATGCAACAGGGGGCCTGCAGCTTCTTGGTGTGTCCTCTTGTGGTAGTTGAGAGGCTCGGGGAAAAGACATGACTTAATAAGTCATTGTCTAGCAACTTACGAGTTGCTATTACGTCTCCTTTTTTCCTACGGTATAATAAGGTAGGGAGTTTGAGTGAGGTGAGACGTTCCTTGTAAGATTTGTCTTGCAATGCAGAGATAAGCTTAGTTGCTCTTATTTGGACACTCTCAAGTACTTTCACATCCATCTCGGGGCGTAGGGTGGGGGGCCGCTGCCCCCCCCCCCTAGACCTTCAAATTTACATCAGATATGGCTGAAAAAGCAGATGGTTTGGAAAAAGCAGTTGATAGAACTCCATCACACTATAGACTGCCCTCCCCCTAGACAATATGCTGCCTAGTCTTGCCTACGCCCACGATCCATCTTATAGTAGGGAGAGGCTAGGGTCATGCAAAATTCCAGGTGAGGACGGACCATGGCTTTGTACAGTTTCTTAATCACTCTCGGCTTCCTGGTGGTAAATGTTCGCTTTATGAGGCCAAGGGCTTGTCTTGCTTTTGTAACTTGAGCTCGTGTGTGACAGTGAAACTTCAGTTCATTGTCAACAGTAACCCCCAGGGCCTTCTCCTCACTGACTGCCTCAAGCTGGGCGTCTGTAGCGATGGAAGTTTGGGCTGGCTGCACTGAATGTGGTACTAAATACTGACCGCGTCAAAGGCAATATTATGCCCAAAGGTCGTGAAGTTACACCTTGTAATTTCTCTGATAGCGCCGCTTATAGCGCTGAAGATTGTGCCAACAAGGCCTGCGCCACGCTCAATTATTGAGTGCAAATAAAATGTACAGCCATGTAAACGTGACCTCTTTTTCTTGAGCTATCTGGAGATTCGATTCCCTGGGCGTTACCTTGGAGATTTTGCGAACTAATTACCTGTTCTCAGACTAGATCCAGACGTATAAAATGAAATAAACACAGGTAAAAAAGCAATAGATTTATTGAACTTACATATTTAGGTGAACAGCGGTGGGTCACTCCAAACGACAATAACGGTGACCGAGATGAAATAATTTAAGACTTCTATCTGAATGCTCCTGCTTCTACTTTACGAATCTATTTTAAAAAACACTTTTACCCCACTACCAAACGCAGTTCTTTCGTCCTGCGCTGTAAGGACTGGCTTGCCATTGGCTCACGTGGCCCAAGGACGCGAACCCTTGTCCAATAATACGTCTTAGATATTTTTGATGATTTAGACGTTCACACGGTTCTTATCGTTTAAACTTCCTTAGAAATATTGTGCGTAGCACCTTTCTTATTGCTCACTGTCTGAGTGAAATCCAAAGACTGCTGTTTTTTTTCTTTGCTGATTAAGGACTTTTTATTTTTGAAACTAGGTTTAGCTTAATTATATGAGTCAGAATTATCTTTAGAAAGAAGGAACTTTATTTTGGTACTTTAAATACATCGTGTTTTACTCCCGGTACATATTACCCTTCCCACCAATTAAGGACGCCCCGTCATTAGTATTTGCTGCCTTTGGGCTTTTAAAATTCATCTACCGGACTAAGATTATTCATGGTTTTAGGCTAACTACTATACTAGGAATTTTTTTTCTACGTCTAACACTGATTACTTTTACATTTCCAACAAGGTTGGGGCTATTCTACCTTTACATTTTTTTGAATTCACTTTTTACAAGGTTTTTTTTTTTATTTTGCTGTTAATATGGCACACTACTTTCTATCTATGCTACATTAATTGAATAACATGATAACACTACACCTAATTCTACTTGGACATCTAGCGGTACATACATGAATGATTTATAACAAACAATATTGGGTTTACCCTATTCACTGGTAACATTAAAACACTTTCACTATTGGGATTTTTGAGTTATCAAAGTTATTAGGAAGTAACATATGTAAATTCACATCTATTTCATTACCTTCGAGTCCTTAGTGTACTCAATCCTCCTGTTGTAAATTATTGTTCTTCACTCTTTTCGTCTTGGCAAAATTCTTTAAAGCACTTACGTTGTGGTTTCTTCATGGGACAGTTCAAGCACGATTGTGTTCACACGATAGGCTTTCTCTAATTGTCAACTGGGAAATAATGCTTCCAACTACAGGTGTGGGAATACGCCTTCAGAGGTCATTCTCACCTGCTTTTCGATAGTTCATAGGGTGCCTTATCTTTTGGGATATTTTGAGGCACATAGAGAATGTATTCTCGTATAAAATTGTTCTTTGTGTCTCTTATAAACTTGTTAGCTCATGGCTTGCGTCGATTAACCTTTGCGGTGATTTCTAGGTTAATCACGGGAGAATTGAAGTTTGGATTTGGAACGGGTTGACATCAAACTATAGTGACTCCTTCAACATATTGTCTTTAACTTCAACTTCAAATATCTTCAAATATCATTTAACTTCAAATATCGTTAAGTGTCATTTAACTTCAAATATCATCACAATACAGTCAAATGATTCTGGGGTCCATAATGATTGTCAAGGGTGATATCTATGTATTTATATCTTGTACTGATCGATGGGGTTCTCAGAATTAAACTTCAAATTGTCTTTAACTTCAACTTCGAATATCTTCAAATATCATTTAACTTCAAATATCGTTAAGTGTCATTTAACTTCAAATATCGTTACCTGATAATATAGTGTTACCTGATACGTAATATGGTTCATGGTCGAAGAAACAATGATCAAAGGTAACTGTTGTTTTCGTAGACGAAGCTGGGATGAAAATTGCCTGGAGTGTATGGTGAGTACTCTTCGTTGGTTGAGGTATGATGAAAATAGATGCTACTCGGTTGCATCTGCACTGGGCAACTCATTGTAATGCTCGATATCCAATGTGTCCGTCCGCCTCCTGTAATAAAAATAACGAGGCAGAATCATACGTTCTTTGAAGTAAACACTCATAGTACAAATCAGTCACGTATTAATTGGGTACATGAACTTTTTCTTTACGCTATGAGACAGAGTTAAATAAATACACTAATATTAGTACTCACAACGAAAAATTTCTTTTTTTGTTTATACTAAAACGACACAATTCCCATTGGGAAATCTAAAACAGAGATGTCTTCAAATTTGTTTTGAGAACGGAAACATCGATAAAGGGCTTATATTCTTCAGTACTTATTAAATAAACATAATTTACCCTACATTATTAAGTTTGAGGTCTAATTTTACAACATATTTCATGCCTGCATTGTTCACGCACATCCGTGCTGTTTTAAGAAACGCATGTTGCAGCGTCATAACCACACGGTTTTACGTAAACGATACTACAATGAGGGAACCAGACATAGCAAGGACGGGTGGAGACCTCTACACCCACTCGTTTTCTAATGTCTTCCCTATTTCTTGGCTTAGATGTTCTCATGGGGCTCCGGGTTTAACCTCTGCATTTCAGCTGTTTCCCCGTGTTCTTCTCTTGGTTTTCGTCTTCTTAGTCTTAGGATTTTTCCGTAATTAAAAGTCGATAGGGTTCTTATGGTTAGGGAGGTTGCGAATACGAAACATACGGCCAATAATATGTTCCACCAGAAATTGGTCGAGAACAATCCGTATCTATTATCTACATACGCTAATCTTTGGTCTTCATTTGTAAATAGGGGAATCTGCGAATCTAATGCTTCTCTTATTTTTGTAAGCCTTATAGTCCCTTTATTCTTTTCTATTTTCGACCATATCGAGGTTTTTATTTCCTCGTTTTCTATATTGGGAAGAGTGTACGACAGGTTGATCGCCTTGAAGTTAGTTATTTTGGGACTTATTATCTTTGTGCTCGTTGTAATTAACGGCCTTCAGACGGTTGACTCTTTAGTTATGAGTCGACGCCCTTGGTTTATGGTTATTGTACCCACATTTTGTAATAGTAATTCTGTTTTGCAACTTGGGTCTATTATTTCTGTATTACTGTAGCAAGACAAAGTTCCAACAGTTTCTCTTGGAACAGAAAATAACCAAAGGCCATTTCAAAGGTGTATGAATATTTCTCGCTTAGTACTTCCTATCACGGCTTCGCATGAATTCGGTGTTTCTTCCTGTTGTGTGTCTTTTAAAAATATATCTAACATACAGGATCCAGACTTGACATTATAAATAGGTAAAGTAAGTTGGCATACTAAGTTTTTGAATAGTACTCACTCTTTTAAGTCTTGTGGATTGGCTAGGGCATATTTTAGTCTTTCTTGATCAATAAGCAAATACTCTGCTTCAGGCGTGATAGTCATAAATGAATTCGTCTTCTTTATGTTAGCCGGGAAGGTCGAAATTTTGTACAGGTCGTAAACAGATTGTTGATTTATCAATGGAATTGTTACTACTACAAATAGCTGTTCGTTTATTTCCGTGACGTGGACCTTTAATTTAGTATAGTAATGGAATAAATTTGATACTTCTGGCTCTACGGGCAAATGTAAACCAAACGTTAGGTGCGTTTTTATTTTGTCTAACATATTTTTTAGGCTAGAAGGATCTACTAGGTCGTAGGACAAAGTTCCTCCTGTGAGGGCGAATAGTGCGAACTCGAACTTGCTGACATCTTTCGCCAAATTTAGTAATGACAGGGTAATTGTATCAAGTGAAACCATGGATAAGCTCGCGTCTATTACCACGTGGTCCACTTTATTCCTTATATAATTCATTACGTTTTTAGTTTTTGAGATCCTCTTAGATATCATATCGATTTTATCTCTCTGGTAATTTGCTACACTGGCTTGTATCTCCTGAACGTGTAATGTTACGTTCATGGCATTATTCAACTTTCTTACGCTTTCCCTTAGGCTGTTTAGGTCTTCCTCTGTCGTTAAACCGAAAAGGTGGGAGGCGAGTTCTCCGATGATGGGAATTAGGCCTGTAGACCTACGGTATTTATTTCTTCGAAAGAATACTTCGAAAATCTTCGTGGTACTTTGTTTTAATTTTTGTATTTCCGTGTTGAATAATTCAAATAAGGCTTGTAATTTTTTGTCTATATAGTATTAAGTAGGCTTGATGAGTTGAAATTTTTTGGGCATTTTTCTCATTTAGATTGGGTAATGGTTGTTCGTCTATCATTGCGTAATTTCCATCGTAAGGTTTTCCTTTCCTTGTAGTCAGTAATTTAGGGTTTTGTATCGATTTTGTTTTAGCAACGTCTTTCGCTAAGTATTCCATATTATCCGTCAGTCTTTTCCCTCTGTCTTCATTAGTGCTTGTTCCAAGTGCCATATCAATTCCTGTCCTTTTCTCATCAAGGTCATCTATTACGAATTTTTATTTTTGTCTGGGTACAACTGAAGTTGGAAACTCTTCATTATCTTTATTATGCATTATTTTACTGGCCTGTATTCCTTTGTTCGATCTAAAGTATTGCAATATCGATTCCTTGAGTTCATTCGTGTTTTTTTCCAGTCTTGTTACTTGTTGGATCAAGGTCTCGAAAGGTTTGGGGTCCAATTTCATAAAGATTTTCCATGCGTCATGGCTAACTAGCAATGAATTTTCATGCTTGAATATTACTCAATGTTTTACAATATCTTGGGCCACTGCGTGAACAGCGAGGATTAGGATGATATTCTTAGGCCTCATCTTATTGTTTGCTTCTAGAATTAATTTATAATTAATTTTACCCATTTTTTGCAAAATTCTTTCGTATACTGCTTTGTTATTATTATATTTTTTTTTCAAATGCACTCTAATTTTCATTTATGTTATTTCTTACTATGTAATCATTTTGCGGCATTGGCCAAAGAAAACTGATTTGTAGGCGTAAAAAAGAATAAATATTTTTATGATTAGATAGGTTAGGAAGCAAAATTAGGGCTTCCAATCTTAATTCTCGTCGTGATATCCCTCTATGACTGGTTGAGGTATAACTTTAAAGCGTTGCTAATAATCGCTATACCATTTAATTTTATATTACATTTCTCGAGTAATAAACACATGAATAGGTAAACGCGCAGCACATAATTACACTGGTATCCTATTTTTTTTGGGGTAGGCCTAAAATAATTATAGTTTATACATATGAGGTTAATTTCTTCCACAGTTACTTACTAATAGGTAGTTTTGAGTTTAGAATCTTCTCTTAATTTTCTTGTTGCTATTTTTATAAGTGTTTCTTTTTCTTTGGTAAGTTGTCATACGTTTCAGGAATAATTTACTACCGAGGGAATTGTATTATTCAGATTCCGGGTCAAATAAAAATTGTTTGTAATATTGAATTTCCGCCAAAGGATGATGTATACCTTCATATTTGACACATTGGGGATTTTTTTTCGAGGTTATAGCAAATTTTGGGGGCTCTGAATTTATCAAGGAGTAATAAGTCTGTTTGAGTGGGTCCCCTTGAATAGAAATACTTGGTATTGAGGTTCTTTTGTGGGCGTCTTATCAATAATTGGAAACAGCCAAGTTGCTTTGCGCTTCTTCTCCTATATTTTGTTTTGACATCCCCTCTAGCCGGACGATACTTGGGGGAATTTGCAAGCGCTAGACCATACTTATAAGTGTGGGGTGCATACCCTTTAAGGTTGTAGGTTACATCCCATTCTTTCTCATATATTTGATTTCCTTGTTCGTCCACGACTAACATAGCTGCCGAATATATAATGTTTTCCTTCGCGTTCATTATGCTAATGAACTCAGTATCAATTATCACCTTTCGAGTAGGTTTTTATTCCATTGTCGTAATCTGATAATGCTCACAGTTTGGATCTGGGTAGATTTTTCAAAGATAAGACAAGGGAACCACCAAAACCCAGCAAATCAAAGGTTGCATTGGCTTCAAAGTCCTCCCCAGGCTTCCCACCAACCGTGGTCCATATATTTGGATTTGATTACATAACTTAATACTTACTAGGAGATCATTTTGAGAGTTTATTTTTAGAATATAAGTTGAATACCACGGAGGAGTAAAAGGACGTATCCTTGCTAAACTCAAATAGGCTACTTGGGCTGGGTGAGCATCCGAAATCTTCGATTCCCTACGTGTTGTTTTACACCCGGTGTCCAATGGCCAAGTATAATAACAACACCTATAGAATCGATGATATTGTCTTTGAAAACACGGTCGGTAGGGGAGACCGAACCTCCCCTCCCCATGATATAAATTCCGTTATTGATCTCAATAACTGGGTACATTATAATACATTATGGGTACATTATACATTATTATTATTATTCCTTTATGACGCCTATCCATTAAAGTGTTTTAATTCTATGCTGATTAAGTGTAATTCCATCTATCGGGTTTTTTAACCATTCTACCCGATTGTGTCGTTACTTTCTCCTCGACTTCTTGCGGTTTTTTCTTTTTGGGTTTTTATAGCGAAATAAGGTGAAACTTTTTGTATCGTTTTTTCAAAAATTCTTGCCCTTTTCATTTCGTTTGTTTCCCGTGTGCGGCTGCTGAGGTCGGTCTTGATTTTCCTACGTCTTTAGCTACTATATAGTCTGATTCACCGTCAGACTCTTCAAAACTAGTTTCCGACAAATCCGGATTAGAAGTTTTAGAGGTGGCACTTTTTGAGGTATCACCTGCCCTTCCTTCGCAAATTTCTACTCCTCTGGAGGTAGAAGGTTTATTCCCTAGGTCCTCGCCTTGAGTTCTCAACTCGGGGGATTTGAAAGATTCTTGAGAGCTTTGGGAGGAATCAATAGTTTTTGCGGGGTTCCTCCATTGTTTGAAGGCCATGTCTTCAGGGGGATGGGGCATTCTTTGCACAAAGGTTTCCCTCCATGAAGTACACTTTTTAGGTATGACCTTGGACACAGTTATATCATGATATTGACCTTGCTGGTTATCCTTGGGAGTTTTATTCTCGGGCAATGTACTTTGACTCGTTTTTATGGGAAAATTTATTACATCCATAGCCTCTCGTAGGTTTGTTTTAGTTAAATCTTTGGGAGGAGTTTTCTTTACAGTAATGCCGGGGGTTTCTACAGCTCTGTTTAATTCCTCCTGTAAAGACAGGGGCCTTTCTATTGGGGTTGCAGGGGAAACCATATCGTCTTGAAATCTTTTGGGGGGACATGGGGTCAAAATTGTATCGGGGAAAAATTGGGTCTTTGGAGATATTGTATAATTTAAATCTCCTGCGCTCGCCGATGAATAACTTTTTGGACTTTTTGGCGGTCTTATTCTTACTGGTATTAGGTATTTTTTCTCTGGAATAACTAGATTTTTCATAGCTAAAAATTCTTCAAAATTTTCCTCATCACTGTCATTCTCGAAATAGTCTTGCTTGAAATTAAAGGGTTTTAGCTCTGCCAATCTTGACCTATGGGGCTCAATTTCTGCATCTGAAGAATCAGTATCTCTAGAAATTTGGCTCTTTTTATTCGGCTAACATACGCCTTGTAAGTTCTTCCACTATCTGGGTTTTCCATTTTAAAAGTATAGTCGTTATCTTACTATTTTATTATTCTCTACGGTCCTGAATATTTGTTAGAAAGTTTTTTTGCTTCCGTTTTGGACTCGTTCAGGTAGACTCAATCTCCTACTTTGAAATCTGTACTCCCCATGACTTTGGGTTGATTTCTTAGCTCTTGGCTTATTTTACATTTTTCAACTCTTGCCTAACTATTTTATAAGTTTTTCTCATCCTATTTATGAATTCTTGTTTGTAATCTCCCGAGCTATTATAATACTGCCGAGATTCAATAATCTCATTATACAGGATTCTAAAATCACGACCAAAGAGTAAATAAAAGGGATTTTCTTTAGTTGTCTCTGAATAGGCACTGTTGATTACATTGGTTAGATATGGTAGGAATTTATCCAAGTCGTTCCTATTATCTTTTGTATAAATAATTAAGACGTTCGAAAATATTTCATGCCTATTTTCTATTTTACCATTAGCTTGTGGATGGTACGGAGCTGTCACCATTTTCTCTATATTAAGAAAACTCATTAAATCTTTCGTTACCTTTGAAACAAAATTGTTCCCATTGTCACTCAAAATTTTATTAGGAACGCCATATTGTAAAAATAATTTTGCTAACTCCTTACTGGTGGCATAAGCACCTTGATTTTTTAATGCTTTTGCAAAAGTAAATCCTGAAAAGTGGTCTATAACCGAAAGAATACTAGTATGGCCTCTGGTAGAGACAGGCAAGCCTCCACTTGTTCCGTATAAGTCAAATGAGATAATATCGATGGGGTACTTTGCTACCAGGACCCTTCCCATTAGAGGATTAGGATAAGCTGGGGGGATTTTTCTTAAGTTACACGCTTGGCATGTACTTACAAATTCTTTAAGTTTTGTCATTGCAGATGGTACGTAAAAATATTGTTTTAGCTTATGGAACGTTTTCATTACCCCTAAATGTCCACCTATCTCTGAATGAAAATATTCAAATGCAGGCACTGTTAAGTTTTGTGGTAATACAGGTATTATTGAAGTTTGGTTTCTATTTGTCTCCGCAATCACGAATCTACATAGTATTTCTTCATCAAGGTCATAGTAAAAATTATCTATCTCTTTTCTAAGAGTTTTGAATTTATCCGGTAACACATCGTCATTCACAAAATAATTAAGAGCACTGAACAAGTTTCGTCCTTTTTTCGCTTTCTTTTTATATTTTCTAACGACAAGGGACAATAGTTAACCTTATTTTCCTTTACTGCGTCTTTGACTTTGCTTTTCTTATATCCATGTTTGCTCTTAGCATTTATGGCGTTAACTTCATTTTCTTCAGCTTCCGACGGAATATTTTCTGGGTATCTACTTAAAAAGTCGCAAGCTGCGTTTTGTTTTCCCTTTAAATGTTCAAATTCGTAATTTAGGTCTTGTATTTTCATAATCCATCTAGCTAGAATGCCCGTGGGGTTTTTAAATATGCGCAGGTACTGCAAGCCTTTATGGTCTGATCGTAGCATAAATTTTATACCAATTAAATTATGTCTAAATTAGTCCAAGTGGTAGATAATAGATAGTAATTCTAAGTTTGTGGCGGAATAACTACTTTCGCCTTTTGATAAAGTTTTACTCGAATAGCATATAACTTTTTCTATTTTATTTTGTTTAGGCGTTCCCTCTAGAGGATTAGGGTTTTCTACCGGAATTATTTGCGAAAGAATAGCCCCAATGCCTTTTGAACTAGCATCGGTTGTAACCACAAATTCTCCGTTTTCGAAATCAGGAAGTGATAATATTGGTTCAGAAGTGAGCGCCTTTTTGAGACGGTCTAGGGAAGTTTGAGCTTCCGGGGACCAGGTAACCTTTTGGGAGTTCCCTTTAGTTAATTCCGTGAGGGGTTTTGCAATTTGGGCATAATTTCGTACAAATTTTCCAAAGTAACCAGTAAGGCCTAAAATTCCCCTTAATTCTTTCATAGTTCTGGGGGACTTGAGGTTTTCAACACATTTTATTTTATCAGGGTCTGGGGATATCTCTCCTTGGGTTACTACTACTCCTAAAAATTTAATTTTAGGTTGAAATAGATTTACTTTGTCAGGTCGACATTTTAAATTGCCTTGTCTGAACTTTTCGAACACCTTAGCTAATGTTGCTAAGTGTTGTTCAGTGTTTTTCCCCACGCATATAACATCATCAACAAAATGAATGATATTCTTTAATCCTCTTAACAGGTTCAGTAGGGGTCTACATAGCGCGCATGGACTTGTTTTCAATCTAAATGGTACCCTTAAGTGTTCATAAGAACCATATTCGGATGCTGAAAACGCAGTTTTATGGACATCCTTTTCGACTATTTTCACTTGGTGGTAGCCTTGGGTAAGGTCCAAAGAAGTAAAAATTTTGTTCTTGCTTGAAATTGAGTCAAGAATTTCATCTATTTTTGGTAGAGGAAATTTATCGCTAACTACTTGTTTGTTGAGGGCCTTATAATCTACTACGAGTCTAAGATCTCCATTCTTTTTTGGTGCTAAGATCACGGGTGCACTGTACGGACTTATACTGGGGCGTATAATTTTATTTTTTTCTAATTCATGGATTTTATTTTTTAACCATTCTTTGTGCTTATATGGCACACGATATGGCTGTTTCGCTACGGTATTACCAGTCGTTAAAAATTAGTGTTAATAAAAAGGTATCAGTCCGATGTCATCTTAAGATGCCGAAAACACATTTTTAAAATTACATAATAAATCGCATACTTTTTTCTTAAGTTCCAAGTCCGTAATATTATCCATATTAAATTTGTTTAAAAATTGCGATTTAGTTGAAGGATATTTGTTATTTGAAGTTTTAAAACCGTTAACTAGGTTTCTTTTAGAATTTTCCCATGTATTTAAATCATTCTTCGTTAAAACCTGGATTTGAACTAAACACGTCCCCTTTTTAATTGTAATTGTATCATTTTCATGGTTATTGGTTACCCAAATAAAACCTTCTCTTTTGTCATAAGATATATTGTGTTCTTCGCACAGCAGATTTTCGGGTATTTCAGATGGGGTCGCAAGCAATATTTCTGATTTGCTAATCAGTGGTTCACTCATCTGTGATATTTGAATTTTTTACATCGTTTTGGGAGGGACTCTTGTTTTCCTTATCGCGAATCCATAATATTGCTCTTTATTTTCATTATTTATTAGATTCATACTGGCGCTATCCTGCGCCATTGCGGCCTCTTGTGGCGTCACGTTGGGTTTTACTATGTTTTTCCATAGTTCCACTATTTCATTGATTTCGTTTGACCTGTACTGTCGCATATCTCCTATTTTTATTTTCGCAGATTCAATACTTTTATTATTCAAATTTACTTCATTTCTGCAATGTCTCTCAGGGTAATTGAACAAATTTCCAATTATGCCATGTCTTTGCGAGACATGAGGTTCAAAATATTGCGACATTATACCACCAGAAATTCTGTTCACTGTTACGTTGTCTTCGTAACCTCTGTTACGACTTCTTAGGGTAGAAATTTCTCCGCCTACCTTGGCTGGGTAGACAAGCTTCTCATTAGCCACGTCTAATAGTATTCTATTAGACCTTAGAAAATTTGCGCCTATAATAGCCTCATATGGAAAATTATCGCATATTATAAAATTTGTCACAAATTTCCTATTGTCTCTTCTTATGTTTAGGCGAATTGGACCTTTTGCATCCAATTTATGGCTTGTCACACTAGTTTAATTTGGATTATTAGGGCTTCTCTGTCACCTGATATGCAGAGGCAACATATTAAATACGAAAGAGTTTATGATACTAATCGTTGCACCGGAGTCAATCAAAGCTTTAAAATAAACATTTTCTACACAAAAATCATTAAATATAGGTAACTTGTTATTAATATCACTACAAGACGGCACTAACATTGTTTTGGACCTATTGAATATTCCGGGTACCCTCTGGGTCCAATTTATATTTCTGAGGGGCCTGAAACGTTTCCCTGAGGATTTGTTTCATGTATCGGTGCCTGTAATAAATATTCAGACGTATGAGATTCCGTAGGCATATTTAATTGATTTACATCTGTCTGCCTTCGCCATATATTATTATGGTAACTTGGGTGTCTTGCGTCAGTGCCGCTTACTGGCGCTGACTGCCAATGCCGTTCGTTTGCAAAATTTTCATTTCTTGTCGGCAAATTTTCATGATTTTTATATGGCATTCTCGTATAATACTGGCTTGGGAGAGTATCTGGGTTTTCAAACCGGTTCTTAATTGTTCTCATGGGGGAAGGACTATACAAACTCGGTCGGTACGCGTTATAAGATACTGATTGATATAACTATCCCTGGCTGAAGCCCCTTGCACGACCGGTGCTAGAATTTATTCTTCCGAAAAAAATGGTTGCCGTAATTTTGCGTATTACCGACAGCAATTCTTGGTATGCGATTGGGGGCATAATGGCACTCTCTCGCGATATGGCCAACACGATTACAATTATAGCACCTTATTATTGTAGGGTTATTTTCGTAATTTGATTGTTTGATAGGCTGAAAACGTACTGTTTTCTGCCTAGCGGGTTCTGGCGTTTTATTTCTTTGTGGCACTGGGGAGTTATCCCTTGAAAAGAAATTGGGGGATGCCTGATCGCCCTTGAAGTTTATGTTCGCATTTGAATCGTCTAGGCTATTTATTTTTGCTTTACTATGATTTGCAACCATCGTGTCGACTTCGATCAATCGCTCTACCTCCTGAACTGCGAGATCCAACGCCTGAATATTTTTGGATATTACCACTCTATATAGTTTTGGGGGTAGGCCTTGCAAAAAGGTATTTAGTATGACTTTTTCATACAGTTGTCCCGAACCACTTCTGTATTTTGCCTCTACCGAAATGCGTATGTAATCAAGGTATTCTCTTATATTCTGTGAAAAGTCAAAGCTCACTGTTCCGTGTTTTAATTTATTAATGGAACTGGTTTCTATAAATCTCTCTTTGAATGCTTTTAACAATTTATCAACCGTATTTATTGGCAAGTTTGCGTTATTGCCTATGGTATCTTCAATCTGTTTTAGAAAGGTTAGGGCCTGGCCTTTTAATCGTAGTAGGAGCATGTCTTTTACCGCTCCAGCCTCTTTTTTTGTTAGCTGTACGAACTGGGCCAATTGGATATTAAATTCGTCAATATCTGATTGACCATTGTACTCCGTTATAGAATTTGATATTTCTATATTTTTCGCGACCAACTTCTGCACTATTAATAAGTCTTTGAGGTCGTCCATTTTTTTTTTGAATGAATTCAAAATAAATTTATTTTTTTATTTAATCTAATCTGGGGAAGCCTATTATCTACTATGAGATATAAGAGGTTTCCTGTCATAGCTTAGCGATTTTAGGCCTAATCAATTTACTTATATGTCTGTATCCCTCTAACAACTAAATTCGAATTACAAAGTTTATAGCGTAATTAGTTCGCAATTTTTCTTCGAATTTCTGACTGTGCTATTTGTAGCAATAGAAAATATTGGCTGGCTATACTAAATGTGGTACTAAATACTGACCGCGTCAAAGGCAATATTATGCCCAAAGGTCGTGAACTTACACCTTGTAATTTCTCCGATAGCGCCGCTTATAGCGCTGAAGATTGTGCCAACAAGGCCTACGCCACGCTCAATTATTGAGTGAAAATAAAATGTACAACCATGTAAACGTGACCTCTTTTTCTTGAGCTATCTGGAGATCCGATTCCCTGGGAGCGTTACCTTGGAGATTTTGCAAACTAATTACCTGTTCTCAGACTAGATCCAGACATATAAAATGAAATAAACACAGGTAAAAAAGCAATAGATTTATTGAACTTACATATTTAGGTGAACAGCGGTTGGTCACTCCAAACGACAATAACGGTGACCGAGATGAAAGAATTTAAGACTTCTATCTGAATGCTCCTGCTTCTACTTTACGAATCTATTTTAAAAAACACTTTTACCCCACTACCAAACGCAGTTCTTTCGTCCTGCGCTGTAGGGACTGGCTTGCCATTGGCTCACGTGGCCCAAGGACGCGAACCCTCGTCCAATCATACGTCTTAAATATTTTTGATGATTTAGACGTTCACACGGTTCTTATCGTTTAAACTTCCTTAGAAATATTGTGCGTAGCACCTTTTTTATTGCTCACTGTCTTAGCGAAATCCAAAGTGCAGTTTCTTTTCTTTGCTGATTTAGGACTTTTTATTTTTGAAACTAGATTTAGCTTAATTATAGGAGTCAGAATTATCTTTAGAAAGAAGGAACTTTATTTTGGTATTTTAAATACATCCTGTTTTACTCCCGGTACACGTCTCCTATGTGATATGCAAGTTTTGGATTATTGCGTCCAAGATGTAGAACTTTACATTTTAAGGCATTGAACTGTAGACACCAATCCGATGATCATCTAGATAGTCTGTCCAGATCTTCTTGTATAGTTGACAGATTTAGGTCGTTCTGGGCCAGTCCTAGGAGCTTGCAGTCATCAGCATATAGCGTCAAAGGATTCTTCAGGTTTGTTGTACAGTCATTGATGTACATACTGAATAATGTGGGCCCCAGGATGGTGCCCTGTGGCACTCCACTTGTGACTGGTAGTGGTTCAGAATAGACAGAATTGCCATTGCGGTTGTACACCAACACCCTCTGAGTCCGGTCAGTTAGAAAGGCTTCTGTCCAAGCTACTATATCTTCACGCACTCCATCTGCCTTTAATTTCAAAATTAGTAGTTGGTGATGAACTTTGTCAAAGGCTTTGGCTTGGTCGAGCAATATGACATCCACCGGCTGACCAGTATCTAAGAGTTTAGTCACACAATCATATGATTCAATTAGATTAGTTTCAATTGAGTGGTCTTTTCGAAAACCATGTTGGCTTTTGCTAAGCAATTGGTTTTTCTCGAGGTGGGAGACCAGTGCATTGTTTATGATGCCCTCAAGTACTTTACATACAATTGATGTGAGACTTATAGGCCGATAATTACTAGCAAGACCCCTTCTCCCTTTCTTGTGTATTGGCTTGATGTTGACTTGCTTCCAATCTTTTGGAAGTGAGGGACATCTCAAACATCATAGCAATCGGTTCGGCAAAGTATTCAGCACTTTTTCTTTTAACAGTCTTGGGCGTAGGTTATCGGGTCCAGCAGCTTTGTTAGCCTCAAGTTTTTTAAGCCTCTTCTTAACGTCCTCTTTACAAATAATTGGTATGACCATTGTTTCTGGGATTAATTGTTCTGGTAGAGGAGGTGGTGTGTTGGCTATGGGTAGGGCAGAGAAATTGGTACTAAAACTGGAATTCAGGAGGTATGCTTTTTCTTTTGTATCTGAAGCTTTTTTACCAGCCTCTCTCATTAGATCTGGGATATCTCGTCTAGATGGGTTAGCTGCAGAGACATGACGCCAAAACATCTTTGGGTTCTGTTTTGAGTTAGCTGCAATTGCATTTTTGTGGTTCCTCATAACCTTCTGAGTCAAATTTCTTAGTCTGTTTCTACAATTCTTAAACCTGTCATGGTGGTTATCACATTTACATTTTACATACTTGGCCCAAGCTCTTTTCTTTTTCTTCATTGCTCTTTTTACTTCTTTTGGCAGGTATGGGAGTGTTTTAGGCGGTAGACACCAATAACCTCGGGTGTTTTTCTTTTCAGCATCTAAGACTGTTACCTTAACCGTTTCCCAGCTTTTCTCAATGTCCCCACTATTGACTATATCCTTCCATTTAATCCTGGATAGGTCCTGCCTTATCTGCTCATAGTCCGTAAAGGATTTCTTTATCATGTTCTCCTTCTTGTTGTTTATCTGTATATCAGTCAAGATACAGACATGGTCACTGCTTCCAAGAGCAGGATGGTAAGAAATAGAGAGAGCTCGTTCGGGATCATTTGTGATAACTAATTTAAGTAAGGAGGGTTGTTGTTGGTGCCTGAATCTTGTTGGTTGGTCTCCAATCTGTATCAGTAGGTTGTCAGAAAAGGAATTTGTTGTGACACAGGATGGGCTACTTTCAGAGGGGTATCCTATTCCTTCAACCCAATCAACATCAGGCATATTAAAATCTCCAAACATAAAGACAGTTGAGTGCTCATTGGAACTCATTCTGGACACAAGGTCAGATATGGATTACCTTAGACCTTAGATCCGCCTGTGCCACCAGAGGCACCCAGGGCATCAAGAAGGAGCCGCCAATCTTCCCGCAGGTTTGCTGCTGCCAGTATATCCTCCCACTGAGGTTGGATTGATGTGTGGAGGTTATGGAGATCTGTCTGGTACGTTCGACGTGAGGTGTCTCTGGATCTGCCTCTGCTGCGTGAATCCAGTGGCTGCCAATGGAGCGCTGCATTAGGTAGTCGGAGATTTTCCATAAATAATACGTGGCCAAGGTATCTCCATTGGTGAACTCTTATGATATATGTCAAAAGAGGCTGGCCCGTGTTGTCGCGGATGGATTGGTTTGTTATTCTCTGCTGCCAATGGATGTTGAAAATTCTTCTGAGACATGTGTTTTCAAAAGCAAGTATTCTTTGCTCTTGTTCCTGGTTCAGGTGCCAGGTTTGGCAGCGTAAAGCAGCACTGGCATAACATTGCTATTGAAGAGTCATAACTTTAGCTGTATAGAGAAGCTTTGGGACCGCCATACTTTCCGTAATCTATTGAAGGCCCCATTGGCTTGGCCGATTCTTGTGAGCACTTCTTTTGTGGTCGATCCGGTACTTTCTATTATACTTTCCAAGTATTTGAAATGGACGACTTGCTCTATGTGTTGGTCTCCACAAGTGATGCTCAGGGGTGAATCTGTGGTAGCCAGGCATTTTTCTTATCATTACTTATTTTTAGGCCGACATGGCCGCCTCTCTCCCTCACTTTGTCAAGGAGTTCTTGGAGTCTTTTCTTGCATGATTCTAGGACGGCGATGTCGTCAGCGAAGTCTACATCACTGAGGCGTGATTCGGGATTCAGCTGGATTCCGTCTGTGCTTGTACTTCGCAGCATGTAATCAATGACAATTACGAAAAGTAGCGGTGACAAGACGCAACCTTGCTTAACTCCTGACATAATGCGGAAGAAACGGGTTTGGCCATCTGGTGTCTTTACACAGCACTCGCTATCTTCATAAAACGCAACAATCAGTGAAACTATCTTTTCAGGGATTCCGTAATGCAGTAGGATCTTCCACAGACTTTGGCGGTCTAATGAGTCAAATGCCTTCTCAAAATCGATGAATATCATATAGATTTTGGTGCGCCATTCTCTGCTTTCTTCCGTCAGTAGCCGTAGGGTAAATATCACGTCTGCACATGAACGGTTCGGTCTAAATCCATGTTGTTCGTCGTGAAGGTTTCTGTCGAGCTGCGTGCAGATTCTCTGCAGTAAAATGTGCGTCAGCAATTTGCTAGGTATGGAAAGCATGCAGATTCCTCGCCAGTTGCCTGAGAAGGACGTATCACGTTTCTTAAAGATCCTCACAAGCGTGCTGCGTTTCCAATCTGAAGGTATTTTGGCAGTCGTCCAGATTACTGCGAACAACACTGTCCAGAACTTGATGCAGATCATAACAGTCGCTTTGATCATTTTCACGGATATTCTGTCTTCGCCAGGCGACTTCCTTTTTTTCAGCTTCTTTGCTGCAGCTATAATTTCAGTGGATGACGGCAGATACGTGCTGATATCTAAGGAAAACAGTGTTTTTGCTGGAATCCTCTGGTGGAGGTCTATTCAACAGCTTCTCGAAGTGACTGGCCCAAACTTCGTTTACGTCAGACTCCTGTGTTATTAGGATGCCCTATGGGTCTATTACTGGTCCATGTTGAATAGAGGATTTCTTTCCAATAATCTCATTAGTGATTTTATAGATGGCTCTTGAATCACCTCTCTCCACCACCTCTTCTGCCTGCACTGCTTTTCGGTCCAGCAGGTTTCTCTCGTGTTTTCTGGCACTCTTCTTTACCTCTTAATCCACGGCTCTGTATTCATCGTTTCTGAGGATCTGTTGGTCGGGGGTTTGTCTTTGGATAAGTGATGCTTTTACTTTTTTCCTTGTCCCAATGAGTTCCCATGTTTGGTCAGATAGCCACTGGTCTTTTGGGCTCTTGCGGTACCCAATGGTGGCTTTCGCGGCATTGTGAAAGCAGAACTTTATGCTTTCCCAGTATTGATTGCTATCAGCATCATCTAGTAAAGACAAGGCTTCAAATCTATTCCGCATCTCTAGTTTAAAGGCTTGGTTTAACTCCCTCACCCTCAGTTTCTCCGAGTTAAAGACTGGGTTTAAGGGAAACGTATTTGCTTTTCTATTTCTTTTCAATTTGAGGTAGATTTTTGCTTCCATCAGATTATGATCTGAGCCAACGTCAGCTCCTCTATATCCCCTTATATTAAGTAGGCTTGATCTCCACTTCCTGCTCCAAAGACAATGGTCAATCTGATTTCAGGTGTGGCCATCAGGAGATATCCAAGAATATTTGTGTACATCCCAATGAGAAAATAGGGTACTTCCGATTACTAGGTCGTTAAGGAGCGCGAAGTCGATAAGTAGTTCTCCGTTTTCGTTTCGCTGGCCCATGCCATGCTCTCCGAAAACCTCAGAGGGAAAACGATCGGTCGTTCCCTACTTTCGCGTTAAAGAAAAGTCCTAGAAAAGCAATTTCCTAGAAAAGTCTCCTAGATATGGATATATGTGAAATAAATTGAACAGCGGCTGATGCAGTTCGGTAAGTTACACCTATCATAAATGATTCAGATCCAGTATGGAGTTTCAAACAAATATTTTCAACCCAACTACTAGTGGAATTAATAAGAGGGTATCTCACAGTCTTAGCTTTCAGTCCAGTTCTGCAGTATTTTGCTACTCCTCTACGACATTCAGAGTTACCCAAATTGCTATCCAAGTTGAATCCAGGGATTTGAATGTGAGATTCCTTCAGCTTGTGCACTGAGTTTTTTGGGTAAATGTCACAAACACAAATAATGTCCACATTAAGATCAAAACAAAAGGCTTTCAGTTCAGTATGTTTTGGGGCAAGAGTATCAGAATTTGTGTAAAGCACACGAAATTCTTTTTCGGATTTGTTTATCTTTGTAGCACTGTTGCCAATACCAGAAATTTCTGTTTCAGGTGTTTTATTTTCGGAAATGATTTCGCTTTTACTGTCCGAATTAGCACTTAGAAAAACATTATTGGTCTATTCCAGTGATTCTGCGCTTTCATAACTTGCTGAGTCCCTGAACTTCCAAAGCTCTCTTTCTCCCTATTTACACTATTTACATGAGCCTGTTCCAGATTTAGTGCTCCATCTGTTGTGATTGCACAGGGACTGGGAATCCCGAAGGTGCCCCGTTTTTTACAACAATAACCCCGTTTCTAATTCCTAGGTTCCGCTCGCCCGCAACAGCACGTCTTTTTATCTCATCCACTAGTACCTTTCTTTTATGGCGGTCCTCGTTGGAGATATCTGCGTAAAAAGCTATGTGGCCTTTTTTGGCGCGGGAGAGCTTCAGGATGTCCGCTTTCTGCTTATTTGAACTAATAAAAAACAATATGGGATCAGGCCTGGCAGCGGCAGGGGTTCTAGAATCTACGGAGTTTTGAGCTTTTGGTAAGCGTCAAATGTTCGTGATGCTGTCCAAATCGACCTTGAACTCATTTTTTGGAATTTTCGTATGAATTGTCCATCGTCTGCTTGAGGCGGTATGCCATACCTAATAAGGTTCAGGTGTCTGTTGTATCTGTCTTGTTCCTGTCTGACAATTTTACGAACATCGGTTTCTAATTTCTCAGCGACAACACGACCCGCTATGTCCGCGGCTTCAGATACAGACACTTTTGTCTTGACACTCTCCTCGAGATCTGGAATTTTGGCTTTAACGGAGTCCAAGGACGCGCTCATGTCCTGTTTGAGTGAGCCAAACATGTCCCGCATTTCGTCTAGGTGCTCATTCAATGCTGTTTTTAGAACATCTTGAACACTTTATTTGGCACTACCGGCCTTACATATGGGGCACACCCAAGTAATTGCCAGTCTAAGGTTCATTTTGGTAAAAATGCCATATTCCACGTTTGACATCGAGAGGCACTCGGCACAAGGCCACTCGTCACATTAATCGCACTGAATGGCTTTAGACCCTTTATCTAATGCACAGCCATCTACTGCACATCTGTCAGAGGCTTTTTCGGGCGTTACTGTTTTTGACCGTTTAGTAGCGGTTTTTCCGGTGGCATCATGAGATCAAGGCAACGCTGCTGGCAAGGAATTCGCTCGAAAGATGGCGGCAAAGGAATTGAGGTAAGTGTCCAACTTTCACCAAGGATTTTTTCTGGAAACAATCAATATCAATGGGGTTAATAATATATTCTGAAAGTTCAATTTTTCCTCCTTTCATCAATAATAATCACTATAGAAGCAGCTTTAGTGAGCCACTGAAGAATCCAATTTTCACTGATCAAGGTAAACTAGATGTGACTTATCCAGATAGACTCAACAGATCATGGCATGGCAAGAAAAAATGTCAATACATAGGTTAACATTTCAGAAATCACTATTGACTACAGGTTGTTTCATTTTCCAAAAATTTTATTAAATAATAATTTTAAAAAAAGGCGGGGGTGTACCAAGAACTGTAAGAAATGATCAAATGTCGAGATTCCATCGGTGATTTCAAAACAGTAATCCTATGGAGGTTAAACTCAGATTTAGTTTTTTATAGAGTATTATAGTATAACGAATGAGGATTTTTTTTTGTAATTTTAGCTAGTGTACATGGCTTTCTTCTCCCAGCTTTCCAGAAAACGGCGAGCGAGCCATGACTTTGGAAATATTTGAGTATGAAAACTCCGAAAAGTTTTAGCGATTTGGCAAGAAACGCAATTTTAAAAAATATAAATGCTGGAATCCGAACTTCAGCAGAAAAGCTTAATAAGATCTCAGAATTGTTTGAAACAGGCCTAATTGAATTTATTTCATAATGAAGTTGGCCAAGTTAGGACACTGGGAAAGGTTGCTTCAAATCGTGAGCTCTAGAAGAAATTTTGGTAATCTAGCATCAACATTCAATGGAAAACTTTCAAGGATTCCTGCTGTCAATCCAAAACAGTCAAAGGTCAGGGCATACTATTTTTACTCCATTTTATTTCTGAGGTATCTAGAATAAGTACAAAAGGGGTAAATATTTACCAAATCATATTATTGAGTAACAACTAAAGTGAATATACCATTTTATGCCTTTTTTTATGCTGATTACAAATAGCCTATAACAATCATTTCTATCAGTAATGAATTTTAGCCCCCCTCCCTACGTATGTCAATTCAGGATATATATTTGCACATATAGGGGTGGGGGTTAGGTTAAGGGGGGGCTGAAATTCATTTCCAATAGAAATGATTAATATATTTGTAATCAGCATAAAAAAGGTGTAAAGTTCTACCAAATCATATTATTGAGTTAGGAATAAAGTGAATACACAATTTGATGCCTTTTTTATGCTGATTATGAATATAATAATCATTTCTGTTAGAAATGAATTTCAGCCCCCCCCCCTTATATATGCCAATTCAGTGTTAGGTTAGATTGTAGAAATATATACCCTGAATCCGCATATATAGGGGAGGGGGACTGAAATTCACTTCCGATAGAAATGATTACTATATTTGTAATCAGCATAAAAAAAGGCATCAAGTGGTATATTCACTTTATGCTTAAGTCAATAATATGATTTGGTAGAACTTTACCAAAAAAGGCATCAAATGGTGTATTCACTTTATTCCTAACTCAATAATATGATTTGGTAAATATTTACCACAAAAGTTAAAATTCTATTTTAGCTACTTTTGGCTATCTTGAAAAGGGGTTAAGTTAGGAAAATGAAACTTTCAGGGATAGGTCTAAAGGCTAAAGTATGTCAAGAAAGGTATTTTGAAGCACTTACCTCCACTCCTTCACCCTCTAGAGGGTCCTGAAATTTGCCTTCATGACAGGTCTATACATGGGCACCCACATGGGGGGAGGGGGCATGAGGGGGTGCCAGCCCCCTCCTGGCTGAATAATGCTGCCTTATTATTTATATTTTTGTTTTGAGATTTCTATTATATAGTATTCAAAGTGGCAATTAGTCCAGGTAATCCCCCCCCTGGATTACAGCTTATGGGTCTATACGTATTGAAATTTTGACAAAACAACGTTTTAACTTATGTTTGATTTATCAGTTTCTTTTTCACTGGCTTTAGTTCTAAAAATGGAATTTCTATTACTTGAGTAGAATTTTAAGCCATATCATTGTGTTTTTTTTTAATTTAGGAAATGTATTTGGATATCTTTAAAACCTTATAAATTGGGATTGATCAAAGTTGTGAAGCTGAAAACAATTTTGTTGCACTTAATTTAAGCAGAAGATCTATTTTGCTAGGTTTTGTTTTATAAAACACATATTTTTAAAGGTCATCAAAAGTCAGGACCCTCTAGAGAGAGAAGGAGTGAAGGTAAGTACTTCAAAATACTTCCCAGGACATACTTTAGCCTTTAGAACCATCCCTGAAAGTTTCATTTTCCTAACCTAACCCCTTCCCAAGATAGCCAAAAGTAGCTAAAGTAGAATTTTACCCAACAAAAGAGTAACTTAATACCATTTCATCCTTTGTTTAATATTGTGGCAAAGTTCTAGGGTAACAGTCTAGAATTATTGCTCTTCTAAAAGAAACATCTAAATGAAATAAGATTAATAGGCCAGGCTACAGTTTGATTTTTATTTTATGTTCTTTCCAAATATCATGCTTACTTTTAATGCCCTCCCCCCCTGTAATGGTCCTAGATTATGCCCAATCTCTGACAAGTATCTTGATTAAATGTGTCTTTCCTTAATGTGGACAACATGCTCTGGACATAAAGGGTATAGATCTAGATAGCTGAGATTAGCAGATAGTTAAGACTAGGTTAGTTAGAATTGGCTGTCTACAATCTTGGAAAAACTTGTTTTTTGAACATTTAAAGTTTGAAAAATTTTTGCACTGCAGCCTAAATCTATTTAAATAAAATTATTCTGTTTCTCAACACTTGTCTTAGATTAAGTCTGTTCAAGATTAAGTCCAACTACAACTTAGACACTTTGTTCTAACTTTAAGATTCTGTGTTATTTAACATTTAGCTTAGGCTCAAGCTAAATGTATATCAGAGACAACACTATATTATTGCCTATAGTAAAGGCCATATGACTCCAATGTTTTATTATATTTTTTTCCTAGAGGCACTTCATATGGAAGGGGTTGTTGCATAAACTTTGGAGGGGGCTCATTTGATTGGAAATTGAGATTTCTAGTGCTGTTTTTAAGAGTCAAAAGTGATCAGAGGGCAACTAGCCCCCCCCCATGCTCTTTTTTCCCAAATGCATTCAATAAAATTTTGAGATAGCTATTTTGTTAAAAATTGTTCAAAGATCATATAACAAAAACTCTGGGTCAACACAACCCCTCAGGGCCCAGGGGTAGGCATTGTAAGTTATGCCCTGGGGGCATATATGGTTCTTATGAAAGGAATACTTGTGTAAACTTCAGAGAGGGCTCATTTGATTGAAAATTGAAACTTCTTGTTCACTTTTTAAGAGTCAAAGAGATTGGAGGGGACAACAGTGTTGTCCAGGGGGTAGGCATTGTAATTGTTGTCCTGGAGGCATATATTGTTCTTATGAAAGGGAATTTCAGAGGTGGCTCATTTGATTGGAAATTGAAAGTTCTAGCTCACATTTTAAGAGTCAAAAGAGATCCAAGGGCAACTAGCCCCCCACACACACCATTTTTTCCCCAAACTCATGGGATAAAAATTTTGAGATAGCAATTTTGTTAAGAATAGTTCAAAGGTTAGATAAGAAAAACTCCTGTTTTGTTGCAACTGCTCAGGGCCCGGGGCAGGCATTGCAAGTAATGCTCTGGGGGGATATACGGTTCTTATGGAAGGGATGTTTATATAAACTTTGGAGAGGACTCATTTGATTTGAAATTGAAAGTTCTAGTTCACTTTTTAAGAGTGGAATGTGATTTCCTTAAACTTGACTAAGCTTCTAGATTTAACAAATTGCCTAAGCACAAATAATGCCTGAGCAAATATGCATCAGCTAAAAAAGATTATCATTCCTGGTTTTAAAATATATAGAAAAGATAGGTCTTCTAACTGCAAGGGTGGAGGGGTTGCTGTACTTGTTAAAAATAATCTATCTCACTCTGCAGTGCCAAGTAAACCATATAATCGCAATGTAGATGTGTTTGAGGTCATTTTCACCTAGAAAATGGTGACCACCTTAAAATATGTTCTTTTTATAATCCCAATGGAAGAAATCCAATTTTTGATGTCTTACATGAGCAGCTAACCAGGCAAAAAAAAAAACAACTTTGTGTGGTGATTTTAATGCCCATAGTCCCCTGTGAGAAGATGAAAAACAGTCAAACACTGCAGGAAAGTGTATTGAAAAAGTAATTCTAGAGGTCCCAGATGCTTTGGTCCTTACACTGTTTTATCTAAACACCTCTCATAATCAGTGCAATTGCGTTTCCTAAGTAAAGAACAATGTTGGCACAATGTATTATTTATTTTTTGTTTTCTAGACCAGGGCACTTTGTATCAAAGGAGTTGTTGTAGAAACTTTGAAAAGGGGTCATTCAATCAGTAATTGGAGTGGCTAGTGTCCTTTTTAATTGTCAAAAGAAATTGGAAGGCAACTAACACCCCTTCCATGCCCACCATTTATCCAAACACATCCAATCAAAATTTTGAGATACCCGTTTTGTTCAATGTAATTGAAAGTTCTGGAAATTAAGTCTTCTTTGAGGATGATAACCCCCTCAGAGCCCTCAAGGTAAGAGTTATAAGTTATACCCTAGGGGCATATAAGGTTGTGATTGAAAGCTTTATCATAGAAACTTGAAAAAGGGCGCATTCAATTGGAAATTCAAAGGGCTAGTGCCCTTTTTAATCGAAAAAGTGACTGGAGGGCAACTAACCCCCCTCTCATACCCACCTTTTCTCCAAACAAATACAATCAGAATTTTTAGATAGCCATGTTATGCAAAATGGTTGAAATCTTTCGAAACTAGGTTCTTAAGGATGGCAACCCCCCACAGTCCCCAGCGCAAGGGTAGTAAGTTATGCCCTGGGGGAATATAAGGTTTCTATAGAGAACATTGTCACAGAAACTTCAAAAAGAACTCATTCCATTGGAAATTGAAATGGCTAGTGGCCTTTTTAATAGTCAAAAGTAATTGCAGGGCAACTAACCCCCCTCTCACGCCCACCATTTTCCCAAACACATACAATCAAAATTTCAAGATAGGCATTTTTTTCAACGTAGTTGAAAGTTCTGGAAATTATGTCTTTGAGGATGACAACCCCCCACATCCCTAAGGCTGTAAGTTATGTCCTGGGGGCATGTAATGTCATATATTAAGCGTTGTCATAAAAACTTCAAAAAGGGCTCTTTTGACTGGAAATTGATTTAATAGTCGAAAGTAATCAGACCCCCCCCCCCAATACCCATCATTTTCCCAAACATTTCTAATCAAGATTTTGATATAGTAATTTTGTTGAATGTAGTTGAAAGGTCTGGAAATTATGTTTTTGAGAATGACAACCCCCAACAGCCCTCAGAGCTAAGGTTGTAAGTTATCCCCTGGGGACATATAATATCATATAGAAAGTGTTGTTGTAATAACTTCAAAAAGGGCTCTTTTGATTGGAAATTGAGACGGCTATTGCCCTCTTTAATAGTTGAAAGTAATCAGAGGGAGAATCCCCCCCCCAACCCCCATTATTTCCCAAAAAAATTCCGATCGATATTTTGATATGGCCATTTTGTTCAACGTAGTTGAAAGGACTTGAAATTATGTCTTCGAGGATGACAACCCTCCCCCCATAGCCCTCAGGACAAGGGTCGTAAGTTATGTCCTTTGGGCATATAATGTTTTTATAGAAAATTTTGTCGTAGAAGCTTCGAAAAGGGCTCATTCGATTGGAAATTGAGAGGAATAGTGCCTAATTTATTAGTCGAAAGTGATCACAGGGCAAATGTCTCCCTCCATGCCTATCATTTCCCCAAACACTTCCAATCAAAATTTTGATATAGCCGTTTTTTAAACCTATCAGAAAGGTCTGGAAATTATGCCTTTGAGGATAACAAATCGCCCCAGCCCTCAGGGCAAGGGTTGGAAGTTGTTCCCTGGGGACATATAGGGTTTTTATAGAAAGTGTGGTCATATACACTTCAAAGGGGACTCACTGGATTGGTAATCAGACACTCTAGCGCTCATTTTAAGAGTTAAAGTGATCAGAGGGCAGCTGCCCTCTCACCCCTACACACACGTCATATTGTCCCAAAATGCATTTAATAGAAATTTTGAGATAGCCATCCTATTTAAAATAGTCTAAATATCATATAACAAGGTTTTTTAGGGTTGAAACAAACCCCAGAGATTAGGGGCAAGGTTTGTAAGTTATGCCCAGGGGGCAGGAGCGACTCCCCAGATTTTTTATGGGGGGGGGGCAAGAGGGGTCCATATCTGGATAGTCAAAGGGCTAGGGATGTATAATATTTTTTCTCCGCATTATTGGGCGGGGCAACTGCCCCCCCCCTTGCCACCCCCAAGTGACGCCCCTGCCAGGGGGTATTAAAGGTTTTTATGGAGGGGATGGTTGTTTAACTTCAGAAGAGGCTCAGTCTTTCTCCCTGAAAAAGACTATGTCAATATAAAATTAACAGAAATTAATCAAAAAAACTTTTGGACAAAATAAGTTTTTCAAAAAGTAAAGAACTCCATTAAACCAAAAATGAACAAAAATAGAATCAAATGATCTACCAAGCATACAACTGCCACAAATCAGTATCAATAAATAAATGAAACCCAAAACAAACAGAAATTAAAATAAGTCAAACTCAAAACAAGCAGAAATTAATCTGAGTAGAGTTCTAAACCCTATGCTTTCTATAAGCCAGAATACAGTTTGTACTTTACTGAAAAAAAATTCTTTTAAATGTTTTCAATTATAACTTTAAGAAAACAAAAATTAATTAAGATTTTAAGTAATAAATATCAGCATATGTATATTAAACTGACAATGCACATTTTTTGCAGTAAATTCATTTGAATTTTTTTCAGTAAAGTACAAATTATATTCTGGCTTTTTGAAAGCATAGGGTTGGAGAGTAATAGCATAGGTTGTGGAGAGTAATGCTTGAATTTAATATGCAAATCAAGGTTAAAACGAAAAAAAATATTTTGCTTTTGAAGTATAAATGAAACCCAAACGAACAGAAATTAAATAAACAGTCAATGCAAACAAATATACAATAGATACTAATGTAAATTAATAAATAATTCAATTTAATTTCATATTCAGCTTAAGCATTACTCGCTTTAAGATTTATTTATTCATTTGTATTATTACTTGTTGTATGTTTTTGCTATGATTGTTTATTTAATTTCTGTTCATTTTGGGTTTCATTTATTCTTTAATAGTAATTTATGGTCGTTTTGAATTTGAACTTTAACAGGTATTTGTGTCTACTGATCTTAAGTTTACAATGGCCTTTACTTTTCTTTGAAAAACTTCTTTTTCGGAAAGTTTTTTTTTAATTAATTATTAGTAAAGACGGTGGTTGCAGTGAAAATATTAAAATTAGAATAGGCCCAGGATATTTTCAAACACATGAAAAAGTTTGAAAGAAGAGAAATATATCCAATATATGGTGTTTATGGCCAAAATATTCAAGCTAAACACATTGTTATTAATAAAGCTCAGTTTTCAGAAGAAATAGCATCATTAAATTTTGACTTTAGGTTACCAAAAGCAATATATTATGTAATAAGAGAGCTAAAGGCAAAGGGCATCCAAAGGGCATGCAAAGAGCTAAAGGGCATATTCAGCCTATGATGAAAAATATGAATGAACTATATGAAACTATAATGAACTATAATGAAAAAGTGGACATTATTGCTGTAGAAACAGCAAAGTCTAATAACCCCCAACTTGCCCTAAAACATTTAATCACAATTTGAGGTGCAATTAAAAATTGCCAGTTATGTCAAAAGCCATCGCCAGGTCTGTTGCCAGTAATCAAAAAGTTCAAATACAATTGGGTGGATTTCAAATAGAAACCTTAGCAGTAATACTGAGACAAGAAGAATTCAGATAGAAACCAGACAGTAATCAAAATTCTAGGCTCTCCAGATTGACTGAAGAAACATTATAACACCTTCTCTGTGAATATACAGCAAAAACATGCGAAAACTACAAGCTGAAATCCCTAGTCCAAAATTTAAAGTTTCTCCAATATTAGTTTGATTGTAGAGACACCTTTGCCAACCTCCATTGAAAGAAAAATTTCACAGACTGGCAATTAAAAATTTAAAGGAATTGGATGTGCTCCGAAGTAGTGGTCCTGAAGAAGAATTCCTAGAAAAACCAAAAAAAGGAAATGAAGAGAAAGAAGAAGGAATAGTGTTGTTTGGTCTATGGGTCTGAAATAGCCTCATTTGATGCCTCCCTGCGACTGGTTCTCTACCAGTAAATTGCTGGCAGAGAGGAAATAATTGCTTCTCATCGAGTTTTGTTTTGTACATTATATTTAAAGCCATTAGTGGTAAAAAAAAAACACAGAATTCTTTTTTTAAGTATGAAGCTGGTGGAGAACTCTTTAAGAAATCCGAGGCGATGTCTCTTGGAAGGAGAAGTCTTCAAAGCTTTTCATCAGAAGTTGCTATCTGTTGTGGTTAGAATATAAATTGCTTAAAAGGAAAAAGTTATCAGTACAGGGATTACTTTTTTGTCTATTTTTGTCTAAGATTCTTGATTTAAATTACTGACTTTTTTTGTCTTTTATGCACAATATGTTGCTCCTTGTTAGACATGCCTTATATTTCAGAGGATTCAATCCATAACCAATGAAGATATATCTTGTTCATTTGCTACCAGTCACTTAATTATGTATTCTGGCTACATGCATGGCTGTGAAGGTATTTGTAAAACAACCTAACCATTGGTTTATATGACGACTAAAGTCTCAACTGTCTTGAAAGTTGTTTTTTTTTTCAGTCTCTTCTTCCATCAGTTTGTTGACGTGATTCCTATGTGAACTATCGTTTGCCAGAGAGAGAAGATACATGTTAAGCAATACAAAATTATCTTTCCATCTCCTTGGGGGGGAGGGGGTCTCCAGGGTGACAACCGTGTACATAGCCTTCAAATACTATCTTTGAAGGGAAAAGTGCTTTCTACACGTTTTGTGGTCCTAGTCATCCAGGTTTTGCAGTTTTAGTCTGTTTAGGATGGCACGTTTGACCTTGAGACTTTGCAGAAGCTTAGTATTGGAGATTCTGGGATGAAAAGAGATACCAGCAACACTTCATAGTTATTTTGTTTGAAAGGCAGTGAGATGGTGTGGGTCATCTGTTTAAGAGTCCAAGATTCACAGACATAAATAGTGGTAGAGATGCGTGATTTTAATTGCCTTAGTTTAAACATTGTTGATAAGTCTTTGGTCCTCCAGATGAGCATCAGAGCTTTAAATTGAAGTTTGCATGTAAGAAATGTATTTGAAGTGGTCATTGTCAGAAATGACTAAGCTTATAATTTAAGTTATTTCTTTGATCTGCCCTATGTTATCATCTTCAAAGTGGAGGCTGGATTTACATCAGAATCAGGTTTACATTACTGGGGTGTGGCTGTTGTTTTTGTGATGTTGATGGTCTTCTCAAAAAGATCTGTAAATGAATGGACAACGTCATACTGAGCCTGGAATCATGCCATTTCCTCATTAATATAATAATAAATGTTACAATCTCTGTTGCCTTTTTCACACCAAGTTCATGGAAAGATCAGAAAAAAAAGAACTTTAAACTAGTAATATTTGTTGTTTTTGAATTAATAATAGATTAATGAAGTGGAACTATTCTAGGGGCTTTTTGGCATTCCAGAATTAGCATCTTCTGAGGGATTTATTGCTCTTGAAGAAAGAGTAAAATCTGATACTGATGATTTGGTTGTAGAATCAGTCGATAATGGACGGCAAAGAAAAATGGTTGAAGTCTTTGACGAGCTTTCTGATACCCTCTGTCAAGTAGCAGATTTAGCTGAATTTGTTCGGATTGCTCATCCTGATAGAAAATTTTCAGAAGCTGCAGAGAATGCGTGCATTAATATTAATGCTTTAGTTGAGAGGTAAGACCGTTCAGTAATGCAAAAAGTATCATATGATTGTGTAAAATTTCAAGCTGGGCTATGTATTTACATACTTTTCTTTGTGCTTACTATCCATTCATTTCTTAGATGGCTCTATGATTATGGCTGTCGTTGATCTATTTCTTTGATATATATTAGATAGAAAGATATTTATGATTACTTCATCAAAAAATACAACACAATGAATTATATAAAAAAACTCAAGAGCCATATAAAAGAAAAAATTCCTGTTGCTGGCTCTTGTCTTCTAACCATCTTTTAGCATAAAAAATATTCAATAAATAATAACACAAAAAGTAATTTGTTTATTTTTTCCACAAAAAAGAAGAAGCAATTAATCTTCAAAAAAAGGTTTGAAATTTTTTTCTCATCACAACTTACCAACCTCCCCCCCGCCCCGTCCCGAAAACCCACAAATTTTAACCAGGTTTTTTAATACAATAATCCTTTGACTTTCTTTTAGACAAAATTAAGTTACTATCCACTCTAATACTATCCGGGAGACCATTCCACACTGATACAGCATTCTTTCCAATAGCGAAACCTAGCTCGTTGAATGTCAGATATCATGAACCAGATAATCAACGTTTCTTGTATCATAATTATGGTTAGCAGAATTCTGGGAAAAAACATTCCAGAAGTACTCAGGGGACAGGTTATTTAAACGCTAAAACATAAAAACTGATTAAGCTTTTTATGCCAAGCACCAGTGTACCAGAACACCATACACCATTATTTTCACACTGGTGCAACTCACTGAATACTCTCATTGCTTTACTTCGAATTATTTGCATCCTTTTGTACTTACTTATAAAACTATTTGCCCATACCGAGCACCCAAGAGATGACTGTGCATTGTCAGTTTAATATACATACACTGATATTTAGTAACCAAAATGTTAATATTATTTGATTTATTAATGTTATAAAAGTAAAACCATTTATATTTTCTCAGTAAAGTGCAAATTAGGCTCTGGCCTTGGGAAGGCATAGGGGTTTTGAGTCCAAATTATGTTAATTTTTGCTCGTTTTGAGTTTGACTCGGTTATTTATTGTAATTTATGTTCGTTTGGGTTTCATTTATTTATCGATGCTGATTTATGGTAGTTTCATGCTTGGTAGATTATTTGATTTTATTTTTGCTCATTTTTTGTTTAATGGAGTTCTGTACTTTTCTTTGAAAAACTTATTTTGTGGAAAAAGTTTTTTTTAATTAATTTCTGTTCGTTTTATATTGACATAGTCTTTTCAGAGAAAAAGAAAATAAAACTTTAAATCTTTTTTTTTTTTTTAAGAATTTATAGTTTGGCCTGCTACTTGTATGCTGGAGAAAAATTTTCAGCAATTTTTAACATACACCCTCTTAAAAATCTGGACACAAATAGTAGTGTTTAATTTAGTTTCATACCTCCTCTAGTTGACCTGAAATGGAAAACTTGATATTATTCGTAAAAAAATCTTTTTACTTTCTTTGATAGCTTGGATACACTTGCGCTATTTTGATTATGTATTAAGAGCAGAAGCAGCCCCGAAAGTTTGAACATAATACCCTCAGTCGTTCTTGGGATACTGCTGAGATGCCATATTGGGAATTAGCATTAACACAGTGCATTTTGATCTAATCTTATGGCAACATTTAGTTTTTAAACATTAAGTCAAATGGGAGGGGGATTGGTTTCCCTCTAATCATTTTCGACTATTAAAAAGGGCATCAACCCTTTCTATTTTCAATTAAATGAGCCCTTTTCGAAGTTCCTACGACAACTCCTTCGATCAAAGTGCCCTGGTCTAAACAACAACAACAACAACAACAGAAATAATACATTACACCCACTTCGATCTTTACTATAAAAATGTCAAGCCTTCCAATCACTTTTGACAATTAAAAAGGGCACTAGGCCTTTCGATTTCCAATCGAATGAGCCCTTTTTAGTTTCTACGACAACACTTCGTATAAACACCTTATATGCCCCCAGTGCATAACTTACAACCTTTGCCCTGGGGACTTTGGGGGGTTTGTCATCCTTAAATACATAATTTCCAGAACTTTTAACTACGTTGAAGAAAATGGCTATCTGTAAACTTTGACTGAATGTGTTTGGGGAAATGGTGGGTGTAAGAGGGGGGTTAATTACTCTCCACTCGATTTCGACTATTAAAAAGGACAATTTCCAATCAAATGAGCCTCTTTTGAAATTTCTACAACAACTTTCCATATAAACCTTGTATGCCCCAGTGCATAACTTACAACCCTTGCACTGAGGGCTCTGATGGGGTTATCATCTTAAAAGACCTAATTTCAAGAACTTTTGACTACGTTGAACAAAATGTATATCTCAAACTTTTGATTGAATGTGGTTGGGGAAATTGTGGGCATGAGAGGGGGGTTAGTTGCCCTCCATTCACTTTTGACTATCAAAAAGAGCACTATCCCTTTCAATTTTCAATTGAATGGGTCCTTTTTGATGTTTTTACAACATCGCTTTCTATAAAAACCGTACATGCTCCCAGGGCATAACGTACAACCCTTGCCCTGAGGGTTGTGGGGGATGGGTTGTCATCCTTCAAGACCTAATTTCCAAAACTTTCAACTGCGTTGAATAAAATGGCTATCTAAAAATTTTGATTGGATGTGTTTGGGGAAAAAGTGGGCTTGAGAGGGGGCCTAGTTGCCCTCAAATTACTTTCGACTATTAAAAAGGGCACTAGCTCTTTGAATTCCAATCGAATAAGCCCTTTTTCAAGTTTCCACAACAAAGATTTCAATAAAAACCTTATATGCCCCCAGGGCATAAGGTATATGCTGAAAGGTATAATTTCCTGAACTTTAAACTGCGTGGAACAAAATGGCTAACTAAAATTTTGATTGGATATGTTTGGGGAAATGGTGGGCGTGGTAGGGGCGTTATTTGCTCTCCAATCACTTTCGACTATTAAAAAGGGCACTAGCCCTTTGAATTTCTATTCGTACGAGCCCTTTTTGAAGTTTTCACCACAACATGTTCAATAAAAACTTTATATCTCACAAAGGCAAAACTTACAACCCTTACCCTGAGGGCTGTGGGGGAGTGTCCTCTTCTAGATCATAATTTACATCAAGGAATAAAAAACACTGAACAAAAGATTAGATGTGTTTGGGGAAAATTGGGCGAGAGAGGGGGGATAATTGCCCTCAAATCACTTTCGACTATTAAAAAGGGCACTAGATCTTTGAATTTCTAATCGAATTTGCCCTTTTTCAAGTTTCTACGACAAAGATTTCAATAAAAAACTTATATGCCCTCAGGGTATAACTTATAACCCTTGCCCTGAAGACTTTGGGGGGGAGTGTCCTGCTCAAATGTATAATTTTCTGAACTTTAAACTGCGTGGAACAAAACGGATATCTGAAAATTTTTATGGGATGGGTTTGGGATCATGATGGGCGTGGAAGTGGTGATAGTTCCCTTCCTATCACTTTAAACTATTAAAAAGGGCACTAGTCATTTCAATTTCTAATCGAATGAGGCATTTTTGAAGTTTCTACGACAACGCGTTCTACAAAAACTATATATGCCCCCAGGGCATAACTTACAACCCTTGTCCTGAGGGCTCTGAGGGGGTTGTCATCCTCAAAGACGTAATTTACAGAACTTAAAACTACGTTGAATAAAATGGCTGTCTCAAAATTTTTATTGGATGTGTTTGGGGAAATAGTGGGCGTGAGAGGGGGGTTAGTTGCCCTCCAATCACTTTCGACTATTAAAAAGGGCACTAGCCCTTTGAATTTCCAATCGAATGAGCCTTTTTTGAAGTTTCTACGACAACGACTGCTATAAAAACCTTATATGCCCCCTGGGCAAAACTTACAATCCTTCCCCTGAAGGTTGTGAGGGAGTGTCCTCCAAAAAGTAATTTCTATCTGGAAATAAACTATGGTGAACAAAATGGATATCTCAAAATTTTAATTGGACTTGTTTGGGAGAATGATGGACGTGGAAGGGGTGTTAGTTGCATTCCAATCACTTTCGACAATTAAAAAGGGCACAAGCCACTCCAATTTCCAATTGAATGAGCCCTTGTCGAAGTTTCTACGACAACTTCTTCGATACGAAGTGCCCTACTCTAAAGGAAAAGAAAATAAATGATACATTATGCCAACATTGTTCTTATTTGCCCCCAGGGCATAACTTAAAACCCTTGCCCTGAGGGTTGGGGGGGAGTTTCCTCCTCAAAAACATATTTGCTATCTGGAAATCAACTATGCTTAACAAAAAGGCTATCGAAAATTTTTTATTGAATTTTTTGGTGGGACTGAGGGGCGTGCGGGGGGGCGAGTTGCCCTCCAATCACTTTCGAATATTAAAAAGGGCACTAGCCCCTTGAACTTCCAATCCAATGAGCCTTTTTTGAAGTTTCTGCGACAGCGCTTTCTATAAAAACCTTATATGCCCCCAGGGCATAACTTAAAACCCTAGCCCCGAGGGTTGTGGGAGAGTGTCCTCCTCAAAATCATATTTTCTGTTTGGAAATCAACTGTGCTGAACAAAATGGCTATCTCAAAATTTTGATCGGATGTATTTGGGGGAATGATGGGCGTGGGGTGGGGGTTCTAGTTGCCCTCCACTCACTTGACTATTAAAAAGGGCAATAGCCCTTTGAATTTCCAATCGAATGAGCCTTTTTTGAAGTTTCTACGGCAACGCCTTCTATAAAAACCTTATATTCCCCCAGGGCATAACTTAAAACCATTGCCCCGAGGGTTGGGGGGGAGTGTCCTCCTCAAAAAGATATTTTATATCCTGAAATCAACTACGCTGAACAAAATGGCTATCTCAAAATTTTGATTGAATGTGTTTGGGAGAATGATTTGCGTGGTGGGGGGTGGTGCTAGTCGCCCTCCTATCACTTTTGACTATTAAAAAGGGCAATAGCCCTTTGAATTTCCAATCGAATTAGCATTTATTGAAGTTTCTACGACAACGCCTTCTATAAAAACCTTATATGCCCCCAGGGCATAACTTTAAACCCTTGCCGTGAAGGCTATGGGGGAATATCCTCCTCAAAAACATAATTTCTATCTGGAAATCAACAACTCTGAACGAAATGGTTATCTCAAAATTTTGATTGGATGTGTTTGGGGAAATAGTGGGCGTGGAAGGGGTGTTAGTTGCCTTTCAATCACTTTCGACTATTAAAAAGGGCACAAGCCACTCCAATTTCAAGTCGAATGAGCCCTTTCCGAAGTTTCTACGACAATTTCTTCGATTCGAAATGCCCTGCTCTAAAGGAAAAAAAATAATAAATGATACATAGTGTCAACATCGTTCTTATATGCGCCCAAGGCATAACTTAAAACCCTTGCCCCGAGGATTCTGGGGGAGTGTCCTCCTCAAAACACATTTTCTATCTGGAAATCAACTACGCTGAACAAAATGGCTATCTCAAAATTTTGATTGGGGGTGTGGGGGAATGATGGGCATGGGGGGGGTTAGTATTGCCCTCCACTAACTCTCAAATATTAAAATGGGCACAAGCCGATACTAATTATATACGAATGTACCTTTCGTGAAGTGACTATGGCAACGTCTTCTATAAAAACCTAATCTGCCCCCAAAGAAGCATATACAACCCTATCTCCGAGGGTTGTTGGGTAGTGTCCTTCTCAAAATAAAATTTTCTATTTGGAAATCAACTACGCTGAACAAAATGGCTATCTCAAAATTTTGATTGGATTTGTTTGGGGGAATGATGGCCGTGTGGGTGGGGGGCTAGTTGTCCTCCAATCACTTTCGACTATTAAAAAGGGCACTAGCCACTCCAATTTCCAATCGAATGAGCCCTTTTCGAAGTTTCTACGACGACTCCTTCGATACGAAGTGCCCTGGTATGGATAAGAAAAAAAAGAAAAAAAAAAGAAATAATACATTGTGCCCACATCGTTCTTTACTTAGGCAGCGCTATGGCGCTGCCTATGATAGATGAAATTTGTTTATTTCTTAGATGGCTCTATGATTTATGGCTCTCAATAATATATTTCTTAGATGGCCTTAGTTATCTCTTAATGCGGTTGGGGTGATCTTAAACCCCATCAAAATGCATTTACACCTTATTTTTTAACCTTAAACCTTGTACCTATAAACCTTAACTCATTTATTTCTTAGATGAAATTGATTTATTCCTTAGATGGCTTTTATTTGTCAGATGGCTCTATGATTTATGGCTCTTGGCGATTTATTTCTTAGATGGTTTTAGTTATCTCTTAATTGCGATTGGGGTGACCTCTAATCTTGTCAAAATACCTATACACCTTAAAACCTATAGTTTGTTTTTAACACATTGTTGTTCACTAAACTAGCTTTTACTAATACTAGAATTTTTACTTCACTAGAGACTGAATTTGTAGTTTAAAATGGTCATTAACCAATAATTTGACAAGTTGTGACCAACGTTAACCAATTTGACCACTTATTTGACTAATTAACCAATTATTTGACCAAATGATTTATTTAACCAATTGATTTCCTGTATGTTTGTGCAGAATGTATTTAAAAGAAAGAATGTGTTGATGAAAATTGTTGGTATAATAGACTAGTCAAACAAATTCAGTTGTTACATTTATCCTGACATAACATTATGGTCACGTCATACAATTCCCTTGATTTACACTTGAACAGGCCAAAGAAGAGCAATACAACACTCTAATTCATTTTGTTTTTCCTTTTTTCTTATACAGACTTTACAGCTTCGTCACAAGTAATGATATGCCGCTAGTCCTGGTAATTACCACTCCATTTACTTTTAACGTGTTTATTATACCTCCTCTTGAACGCCTCAAGAGAAGGATTTTCTGAGATTACCCCTACTGGGAGGCCATTCCATATGGTGACAGATGTTCGAGTGAAACATGTCTTTAAGTATTCTTGGTGGGGTGTGCTCTGCACAAGGTAGTCCTGTAGAGCTATACTTTGGCGAGTTGATAGCCAAGCTTTTATTTCATCTGGAACGAGTTTCAATACCTCCTCAGATGGAGGGCAATACATATATTTGTAGTGCACCGACATTGAAGTCACGTCAAATCGATCCTGGATCGACTGCAGGGGTTTGGCATCAGAGTTGCTAGAACTTGCTGTGCAAATTGATCGGTTTCGGACACGTTGAATAGGAGTGATGTGGTTAGCTGGAGTGCCAGCAAAGAGAGGACCATGCACGTTCCATGACTGGTCTGATACATGAATTGAATATTGTCAAAATAGACTCTGCAGGGAAGAGGCTTTTGCATCTTAAGATGACTCCTAGTTTCCCAGAGTAAGAGGGTCTCACTTAACTTAGGGGTTGGTTCAGCCCACGTGAGATCTGACGAAAAATGGACTCCAAGAAGGCTTAGTGTTGATATTATATCACTATTTTTATTTTAAAGGCAAACGAAAGAAAAACCAGATAAATCTTTCAGAATCTAAGCTAAATGGCAAAGTTAAAGCTTAAGACCAGTAGCAACTGATTAGAATATACGTCTGGGGATTTCTGGGATCTCCATCGTTCGCGATGGAAATCTCTGTCGTCGTAAATTACTAATATTAATTTATGCTCCTTATTACCTTAGCTTATATCTTTGTTATGCCTTTTATTATTATATTATTCTTCTAGTTTATGTTGATGATAACGCAGTGTCATTTATTTTCCTTTTAAGGTTAAACACCAATGTGGGACTATACACATCCTTAAGGAAGGCTACAGAAGAAAGCGATGTAGCACCCCTGACTTCAGTTGATGAGCACGTATCTAGACTTTTTCTGTTTGACTTTGAGCAAAGTGGGATACACTTGCCAGAAAATCTCAGAGAAAGCATTGTTCGCTTAAATGATCGTATATTACGGCTGGGACAAAGGTTCGCCATGAACTCTCACGAACCTAGAAGAATTCCAAAACATTTACTCCCTCCACACATAGCTAATATGTAAGTTATGTTTTTGCTTTATTTTGGCAAAAATGGTTCGTCGGAATGTATATGATCAAACGAATTTTTAAAATTGCTGATGAAGCAAAAGGTGACTATATGAATGTTGTCACAGGGAAACAGGGAGTTTACCAGTAAACGAATGTTGTGACCCAAAGATTTTTGTTCATATTGCTTGCTTACAGTACCAAGAAGATTAAAACCAAAATCATGTCTAGCCCCTTTAACCCATCGCAGGTCTTCTTAACTGAAGACCTTGATTTCCTTTAAGGCATTTCAAAATTATCAAGTATTTAGAGTATGGTAGTATTTTCGTTATGCGATGTTGAAACGTTAAAATAAATAAGAGAAATGACCTAAATTTGATAATGTTTTTCTTCCATAAAATTTCAAATTCACAAGTCTGTTAAATGCCATAGAAAATTACACTTTCAAAGGAAAGCTGCATCTTCTGTAACTGTATTCTATCATATTTTTTGGTTTTAGTTTTTATTGATTTATCACTAGTAAACGAATCTTGTGGTGAAAATTCTTTTGTTCATACTGCTTGCTTACAGTACCAAGGACATCACAACCACAAGCATTTTTAGCCTCTTTAACCCCTCGTAGGTCTATTCACAACTTAACCACGATTTTTTAGGCATTTCAATATTATGAAGTATTTAGAGCAGTGCCACATTTTAGCAATGCGACATTAAGACGTGAAAATAAATTACGAAAATTAGCTAAATTTGACAGTGTTTTTCTTCCACTAAAATCCAAAATTACCAGTCTGTTAAATACCATAGACAACACTTTCGAGGAAAAGGTGCATATTCTGTAACTTTTTTTTTAAAGTCTTTTTTTTAGTTTTTACTGAATTGTCACTAGTAAACGAATCTTGTGATAAAAAGACGTTTTGTTCATTTTGCTTTTTACTGTACCAAGAACACCAAAATGAAGCTTTTTTTTACCCCTTTAACCCATCTCAGGTCTTCCAATTCCTAAAAACTACAATTTACTTTATAGAAATATCCTATGGGCTATCCTTAAGATCTCGTGTAAAAAGTTGAGGAAGAGTTAATGTTATTTTGTTAATGTTAACTTGTTAATATATGGGCATAATTCCTGCTTAACTGTTGCTACTACTACTAACAACTCACTGCAGCACAAAGCGCCCTAAGACCAACACACGCTCTTCTTCCACCCAAATATATTCGAAGCTTCACTCTTTCACTTTCTCGTCTTCAACTATGCCAATCCTATTTAGCTGCAGGTAATAAATTCAGAGTACTCACGCAGGAAAATAGTCAACTTCATTACAATATGTTTCTCCTTCCTTCACCCACGGGGGTCTTTCACCACGGGGGGCAGACAGATAAAGCTTAGCCCTTTATAATTATGATGTTTTTAAGCCAGTGCCATGCTTTCGTTAGTGTTAAAATGCTTAGAATAAAGAACCAAAACTAAATAGCTAAATTTGACTTTCATAAGATTTACATTTCATAATCTTTCTTAAAATTCTGAAATTAAAAATCTATTGAGCCTCAAAGACATCTAGACCTTCAAAGAAAAGCTGCACCTTTTTAAGCTTTATTGTGCCATGTTTCTTTTGTCTTGGTTTGTACTGATTTTTGATCCATTTGTCTTTTTTTTTAATTTGGTGTCTGCTACTACTAAAAACTATGTCATTAAAGATGGTTAAGAATTGAATTGTAATTTTCCTGTTTTTAAGATGCATATGGTTTTGCAAGTTTCTGCTTAACTAATTAAAAAAATTAGCTTTCATTTTCACTGTCCTTGGTGCTTTGATATTCCATGTAGGAGAATTAAGTAAGTGGAGAATTAAGTAGGTTCTTTATATTTCTGTTTATACATCTGTATACTTCTTAATACTGTTCTTGTAATTTATACTTCTTCATAATGTGTTAAAGGTAATTATTTGGTTAAAAAAAAAACACAAAAAGCGGGCTTTTCTGCTTTAATTGATGTTTCTGGCTTCCCTTTCTAGCATATCCTTTAGAAATACTGCAACAGGCTTAAGTAAATACGTAAATTTCAACTTAACCGATTCAAACAATTTGTGTTGAAGGTAATTATTTGGTAAAAAAAACACAAAAAAGCGGGTTTTCCTGCTTTAATTGATGTTTTTGGCTTCCCTTTCTAGCATATCCTTAAGAAATACTGCAACAGGCTTAAGCAAATACGTAAATTTCAACTTAACCGATTCAAACAATTTGTGTTGAAGGTAATTATTTGCTAAAAAAACACAAAAAAGCGGGTTTTCCTGCTTTAATTGATGTTTTTGGCTTCCCTTTCTAGCATATCCTTAAGGAATACTGCAACAGGCTTAAGCAAATACGTAAATTTCAATTTAACCAATTCAAACAATTTGTGTTGAAGGTAATTATTTGGTAAAAAAAAACACAAAAAAGCGGGTTCTCCTGCTTTAATTTATGTTTTTGGCTTCCCTTTCTAGCATATCCTTAAGGAATACTGCAACAGGCTTAAGCAAATACGTAAATTTCAACTTAACCGATTCAAACAACTTGTGTTGAAGGTAATTATTTGGTAAAAAAAACACAAAAAAGCGGGTTTTCCTGCTTTAATTGATGTTTTTGGCTTCCCTTTCTAGCATATCCTTAAGGAATACTGCAACAGGCTTAAGCAAATACGTAAATTTCAACTGAACCGATTCAAACAATTTGTGTTGAAGGTAATTATTTGGTAAAAAAAACACAAAAAAGCGGGTTTTCCTGCTTTAATTGATGTTTTTGGATTCCCTTTCTAGCATATCCTTAAGGAATACTGCAAACAGGCTTAATTAAATACGTAAATTTAAACTTAACCGATTCAAACAATTTGTGTTGAAGGTAATTATTTGGTAAAAAAACAGAAAAAAGCGGGTTTTTCTGCTTTAATTGATGTTTTTGGCTTCCCTTTCTAGCATATCCTTAAGGAATACTGCAACAGGCTTAAGCAAATACGTAAATTTCAACTTAACCGATTCAAACAATTTGTGTTGAAGGTAATTATTTGGTAAAAAAAACACAAAAAAGCGGGTTTTCCTGCTTTAATTGATGTTTTTGGCTTCCCTTTCTAGCATATCCTTAAGGAATACTGCAACAGGCTTAAGTAAATACGGAAATTTCAACTTAACCGATTCAAACAATTTGTGTTGAAGGTAATTATTTGGTAAAAAAAACACAAAAAAGCGGGTTTTCCTGCTTTAATTGATAATTTTGGCTTCCCTTTCTAGCATATCCTTAAGGAATACTGCAACAGGCTTAAGCAAATACGTAAATTTCAACTTAACCAATTCAAACAATTTGTGTTGAAGGTAATTATTTGGTAAAAAAAAACACAAAAAACCGGGTTTTCCTGCTTTAATTGATGTTTTTGGCTTCCCTTTCTAGCATATCCTTAAGGAATACTGCAACAGGCTTAAGTAAATACGTAAATTTCAACTTAACCGATTCAAACAATTTGTGTTGAAGGTAATTATTTGGTAAAAAAAACACAAAAAAGCGGGTTTTCCTGCTTTAATTGATGTTTTTGGCTTCCCTTTCTAGCATATCCTTAAGAAATACTGCAACAGGCTTAAGCAAATACGTAAATTTCAACTTAACCGATTCAAACAATTTGTGTTGAAGGTAATTATTTGCTAAAAAAAACACAAAAAAGCGGGTTTTCCTGCTTTAATTGATGTTTTTGGCTTCCCTTTCTAGCATATCCTTAAGGAATACTGCAACAGGCTTAAGCAAATACGTAAATTTCAATTTAACCGATTCAAACAAATTGTGTTGAAGGTAATTATTTGGTAAAAAAAAACACAAAAAAGCGGGTTTTCCTGCTTTAATTGATGTTTTTGGCTTCCCTTTCTAGCATATCCTTAAGGAATACTGCAACAGGCTTAAGTAAATACGTAAATTTCAACTTAACCGATTCAAACAACTTGTGTTGAAGGTAATTATTTGGAAAAAAAAACACAAAAAAGCGGGTTTTCCTGCTTTAATTGATGTTTTTGGCTTCCCTTTCTAGCATATCCTTAAGGAATACTGAAACAGGCTTAAGTAAATACGTAAATTTCAACTTAACCGATTCAAACAATTTGTGTTGAAGGTAATTATTTGGTAAAAAAAAACACAAAAAAGCGGGTTTTCCTGCTTTAATTGATAATTTTGGCTTCCCTTTCTAGCATATCCTTAAGGAATACTGCAACAGGCTTAAGCAAATACGTAAATTTCAACTTAACCGATTCAAACAATTTGTGTTGAAGGTAATTATTTGGTAAAAAACACACAAAAAAGCGGGTTTTCCTGCTTTAATCGATGTTTTTGGCTTCCCTTTCTAGCATATCCTTAAGGAATACTGCAACAGGCTTAATTAAATACGTAAATTTCAACTTAACCGATTCAAACAATTTGTGTTGAAGGTAATTATTTGGTAAAAAAAACATAAAAAAGCGGGTTTTTCTGCTTTAATTGATGTTTTTGGCTTCCCTTTCTAGCATATCCTTAAGGAATACTGCAACAGGCTTAAGCAAATACGTAAATTTCAACTTAACCGATTCAAACAATTTGTGTTGAAGGTAATTATTTGGTAAAAAAAACACAAAAAAGCGGGTTTTCCTGCTTTAATTGATGTTTTTGGCTTCCCTTTCTAGCATATCCTTAAGGAATACTGCAACAGGCTTAAGAAAATACGTAAATTTCAACTTAACCGATTCAAACAATTTGTGTTGAAGGTAATTATTTGGTAAAAAAAACACAAAAAAGCGGGTTTTCCTGCTTTAATTGATAATTTTGGCTTCCCTTTCTAGCATATCCTTAAGGAATACTGCAACAGGCTTAAGCAAATACGTAAATTTCAACTTAACCAATTCAAACAATTTGTGTTGAAGGTAATTATTTGGTAAAAAAAAACACAAAAAGCGGGTTTTCCTGCTTTAATTTATGTTTTTGGCTTCCCTTTCTAGCATATCCTTAAGAAATACTGCAACAGGCTTAAGAAAATACGTAAATTTCAACTTAACAGATTCAAACAATTTGTGTTGAAGGTAATTATTTGGTAAAAAAAAACACAAAAAAGCGGGTTTTCCTGCTTTAATTGATTATTTTGGCTTCCCTTTCTAGCATATCCTTAAGGAATACTGCAACAGGCTTAAGCAAATACGTAAATTTCAACTTAACCGATTCAAACAATTTGTGTTGAAGGTAATTATTTGGTAAAAAAACACAAAAAAGCGGGTTTTCCTGCTTTAATCGATGTTTTTGGCTTCCCTTTCTAGCATATCCTTAAGGAATACTGCAACAGGCTTAATTAAATACGTAAATTTCAACTTAACCGATTCAAACAATTTGTGTTGAAGGTAATTATTTGGTAAAAAAACATAAAAAAGCGGGTTTTTCTGCTTTAATTGATGTTTTTGGCTTCCCTTTCTAGCATATCCTTAAGGAATACTGCAACAGGCTTAAGAAAATACGTAAATTTCAACTTAACCGATTCAAACAATTTGTGTTGAATGTAATTATTTGGTAAAAAAAACACAAAAAAGCGGGTTTTCCTGCTTTAATTGATGTTTTTGGCTTCCCTTTCTAGCATATCCTTAAGGAATACTGCAACAGGCTTAAGTAAATACGTAAATTTCAACTTAACCGATTCAAACAATATGTGTTGAATGTAAGTATTTGGTAAAAAAAAACACAAAAAAGCGGGTTTTCCTGCTTTAATTGATAATTTTGGCTTCCCTTTCTAGCATATCCTTAAGGAATACTGCAACAGGCTTAAGTAAATACGTAAATTTCAACTTAACCAATTCAAACAACTTGTGTTGAAGGTAATTATTTGGTAAAAAAAAACACAAAAAAGCGGGTTTTCCTGCTTTAATTTATGTTTTTGGCTTCCCTTTCTAGCATATCCTTAAGGAATACTGCAACAGGCTTAAGTAAATACTTAAATTTCAACTTAACCAATTCAAACAATTTGTGTTGAAGGTAATTATTTGGTAAAAAAAAACACAAAAAAGCGGGTTCTCCTGCTTTAATTTATGTTTTTGGCTTCCCTTTCTAGCATATCCTTAAGGAATACTGCAACAGGCTTAAGTAAATACGTAAATTTCATCTTAACCGATTCAGACAATTTGATTTTATTTTCCTTGGTTCTTTAAAAGCTTAGATTGCCATCCACTAGTATCTAAAATGAATTAAAGCTATAGCTTAGTAAGAATAATTGCTTACCCGGTGGCTATGACGTTGATCAACATTGTTGGTGGATATGTGGTGCCTGTGACGTATCGAAAGTTACTTTAAAGCTTAAATATAGGAAGAATAAGTACTTACTGGTTGACTATGGCGTTGATAAATAATCATTATATGATGTGCATAACCAATCACAAATAGGGAAATAATCAAATATATTGCCAATTTGTTTGCCAGTTGCCAATTTTTTCAACGATAGAAACAACTATGACATCCTGGAAAGATGACCCTGAAAACGTCGTGTCTTCTTGTTCTTTATAGCATTTGTTTCCTTGTCTTCTCTGTTGGTTAACTGTTTTATTTGAACAGTGTTAGTAATAGTTACAATCGTTTCAATAATTTTAGGCACGTTCAAGTTTTAGCTAAATTTTAACTATTCTTTTTTAATTCCGCTCTTGGTTATATTACATTTAGTGAAATTTTGCTTAAAATTGTTGAAATTCTTTAAAGTAGTTTTAAAAGCAACTATAGCAAAGTACGAAATAATTAGATAGTGGGTGCAAAAGGTATTTGTGGGTGCAAACGTCACTTTTGTCATCTATTTAATATCAGCCTGTTTGCGACTTTATTTTTTTTTATTCAAAATTAAAAAATCCATAAATAAAGAACTTACATTAAATAGAAAAACTGAAGGTATTCTTATAATCCCAATTTACAATAAATTAATGATAAGATAATAAAATAATATTCTATCTCATTTTAAACCAAGATTATCTGACCGTACTAATGAAAAAATTAATAAAACCAGCTCCCCTTAGTAATAATAAAAAAAAACAAAATGCCTGAGGAAACAGCACTTTTTAGTGTTATTTTTGCCATCTCGCACTATATTGTATATATTTTTATTATTGTTTCTTTTTTAAATTATTGGCTTTATAATAAAATTATGAGTGGTAGATAAACAGACAAATACATGTTTTAGAAGCAGATTCGAAAGTTTTACACGGTTTTCTGCTTTTTTTAAATTTATTTAATTTGTTTTGTTCTTTTATTCATTTTTATTTACAGTTCTCCTTCACATGGAAGCAATGTTTTCATATCTAGTTTTCATGCTGATTCATCTGATGAACAGGCTTGGGAAGCAGCTTATAAGTTGTACATATTTCCTGACAAAAGTCAAAAAGATTTTTAAAAAAATACATTCTTAAAAAGTTATAGTAAACATAGCTTCATATATAATTTGTTTTTTCTTCTTTTTTTTCCTTTTTTCCTTCACATGGAAACAACGTTGCCATATCGATTTTTCATGCTGATTCATCTGATGAACAGGCTCGGGAAGCAGCCTATAAGTTTTACGTATTTTCTGACAAAAGTCAAGAAGAATTTTATTTTTTTTACAGTTTTCCTTCACATTGAAACAATATTGTCATGTCTAGTTTTCATGCTGATTCATCTTATGATCAGGCTCGGAAAGCAGCCTATAAGTTGTACCTATTTCCTGACAAAAGTCAAGTAGAAATATTTTTTTTACAGTTCTCCTTCACATGGAAAGTCATATTTTCATGCTGATTCATCTGATGAGCAGGCTCGGGAAGCAGCCTATAAGTTGTACCTAATTCCTGAAAAATGTCAAGAAGAAACATTTTTATTTTCAGTTTTCCTTCACATGGAAACAATGCTGCCATATCTAGTTTTCATGCTGATTCATCTGATGAACAGGCTCGGGAAGCAGCCTGTAACTTGTACCTATTTCCTGACGAAATTCATTTTTTTTCAGATTTCCTTCACATGGAAACAACGTTGTCATATCTAGTTTTCATGCTGATTCATCTGATGAACAGGCTCGGGAAGCAGCCTATAAGTTGAACATATTTCCTGACAAAAGTCAATAAGATTTTTTTTTTCAGTTTTCCTTCTCATGGAAACAACGTTGTCATATCTAGTTTTCATGCTGATTCATCTGATGAACAGGCTCGGGAGGCAGCCTATAAGTTGTACCTATTTCCTGACAAAAATCAAGAAGAAATTTTGGATGAACTCTTGCTTGCAAGATATGAGCTGGCAAATTTGTGTGGCTATCCTACTTTTGCTGACAGGTTTGTTTCTATAGATGAATGCCTAAATTAATGATAGTCATAGCAGCTGAAAAAAAATGAAATTAAAAAAAAAATATCTAATTTATAAATAAAGGTTAAAAAAGGTATAACAAACAACAAAAGCACGAAGAACAGCAGGGAAATTTTTTTGCAAGACAGTGGAGATAATTTGAATGAATATTTTGGCCCTATGTCCAAGGGCCATCCTCGGCAAGACAAAAATATATTAAAGAAAAAAGACTCACAGCAACATGCGACCAATAAAACCAAAAATATAAAAAAAAATTCAAAGCAGTCCTAGCATTCTGACTTCAGCGAAGTTCAACCAGGACTGATAAAAATTAAGTTAAAACAAGGCGATTCAATGAGATGAAAGAAAAATAATTTAAAAACACGTTCTTATTGCTTGTCCAGCCTTTTTGGCAGCTAACCTCAAAGGTCTTTTTGTGATCGGTTCTGTGTTAATATCTATTGTTTTTTTTTTAATATTTTGTAAGTATCTGAACAGTTATTAGAAAATAAAATCAAAGAAAATTATCATTTGATAGAAGCTTCAGCAGCAGGAATAGATTGTGAAGTCTTAATGACCATGGTTAAACTCTGTAACAAGTCCTCAATGTATTTCCGATTCCGTAATTCTTTTTACCAGAAAATTAATGGCTTCGCGATGGGCGTGCCCCTCTCCGGGTTACTGGCGAATATTTATGTGGAACATATTGAAAATTGGGCATTATATTCGTATTTTTTGAAACATATCTTTTGGGGACGCTACATGGATGACGTAATTTCACTTTGGAACGATGGTCAAAAAGGAGCTTAGGGGTTTTTTAGATCACCTTAATACATACGATAGAAATTTAAAGTTTACTTTAGAAATTGAAATCGCAAATAAAATCCAATTCCTAGATGTGTTAGTTATTCGTAGCTTCGATAAACTCAATTTTACTATTTATAGAAAACCAACACAAAATAATAGATATTTGCTCTTTAAATCAAACCACCCCACCCAAGTTAAAAGAGCAGTCGTAATATCCCTCGTCGATCGTGCCCTAAACATTTGTTCTGATTCCCACATCGTAGCAGAACTAAACTTTATCAGGGACATACTTTTTGGAAATGGGTATCCTATTTTATTTTTTAATAGTTTCATTAACGGTACACTGAAGAGATACTCACATAAAATTAATGATAGTTTACCATATGAGATTTTTGACAAGCGTTTAAAAATAATTTACCTCCCCTTACATCCCAAAAATCACTACAAATCTTAAAAAAGTTTGCACAAAAAATAATCTGTATGTAGTATTCACAAATTATTTTAAAATCATAAATTTTTTAAATTCTGGTAAAGATAAAACCCCAGTTACTCGCGAAAGAGGGGTCTATCAAATACCATGCGATTGTGGCAAATATTATGAAGGTAGAACACACAAGAATTTAGAAAAGCGCATACAACAGCATAAAGATGATACAGTCAAAGCTCTAACTTCTAATATTTCCAATGTTTCATTTGATCCTGCATTAGGGAGCCATATTTTTCAAAATCCTAGCCATAATATACTTTTTGATGAATCCGCCCTTATTAGCAATGACCTAGGCATAAAGCAGGTAGAACGAGAATCAATTGAAATCAGACTTAAGATTAATAATAATATTTCCTTAAATAGGGACTTGGGGGAATATACACTAAATGCTCTATACACAAATTTAATTAAAAATGATCTTAAAATTTTTTTTCAAAAACCAATAGACATTAACGCAAAAAGAAAAATTAACAAAGAAAGACATTAACACAGAATAAGAACGTGTTTTTAAATTATTTTTCTTTCATCTCATTGAATCGCCTTGTTTTAACTTACTTTTTATCAGTCCTGGTTGAACTTCGCTGAAGTAAGGATGCTAGGACAGCTTTGAAAAAAAAAATTTAAGTTTTGGTTTTATTGGTCGCATGTTGTTGTGAGTCTTTTTATTCTTTTATATATTTTTGTCGTGCTGAGGATGGCACTTGGACATAGAGCCGAAAAATTTATTCGAATCATATCTACTGTTTTCCATAAGTATTTCTCTATTTTCCTTTGTGGGTTTTTTTTTTAATGTGGAAAGGCTGTGTGGTCTTGGTCGCCATTTTAAAAAAAGGTATAAAAACATTAAGCTATAAATAAAGTTATAAAAATATGAAAGTATAAATAAAAGCATAGAAATGAAAGTATAAGTAAAATTATATAGGACATTAGTTCAAGAAAATCTAGGGGGTGGGATTTTTTTCCAAAATCTAGGGGGACATTATTGTTTTATCGATTTTTTTTTATTTAAAAAAAGCTATTTTTCAATGAAAATACAAAAACGATATGTTCCTAGTGGAATAAACCTAGTTGCAATAAGCAAAATTATTTAAGGAGGAATGCCCCCCCCCCCACTGAAGTGCCGGAAAGACATTGAGAAAGTTAAAGATATAACATCCTTTTGTGGTCATAAATCGTGAAGAGTGGCTCCAATATAAACTTGGAAAATATAGTTTTTTCTATGTATTTTTAGTTCCAGCTTGAAAATGGCGTCTTTGCCAGACGTTAAATAGGTGTTGTGGCTCACAGCTCCGATTTTAAAATAGAGGATAAGGTAAATTTCCCAGAAGAGAATCTGAAGTGGGGACTTAGGCGCGGTTGGAGTAGGGACTTGGGGCCATTTTCCTGAAATCCCAGATTTTCTTGAATTAATTGACACTTCTTATTCAAACAATCAAATAAAATTTGTTTTTTTCATTATTGAGTCCCCGGAAATTGTTTAATTATTCCCCCCCCCCTGAAGAGAAAAATGCTGTGTACACGTCTATAAACTGTTTCATTATTAACCCCCCCCCCCCTCCCCTGCCGAAGAGAAAAATGTGCGCGTAAAATTCTGAGTTATGAAATTAAATAAAGTTTTTTTTTCTTTCCAGTTTTTCTTATTTCTTCCCACAACTTGAGGAACAGTTAATTATGAAAAAACACACTCAAAAGGCATAACAAGTACTAACATAAAAATAAAAATTACATCACACCCTATCCTTTCTATTTCAGCAAACTCCGAAATGCCTCCAACTGTCCCTAAATCCCTTAATTTTTCCAAAAATGCAATTCAGGTCGATCTGTTGTTCATTTATATCAGTTTAGAAAAAGTAGACAAGGACCCTAAGATGTATGTATTTTGTCTGATATTCTTTAAATCTGCGGCCAAGTTAAAGTTGTGTCTAAATGAGCAGTGGCACCATTTCACAGGAATGTAGTGGGAGACACGGATTTTTTTTTATACAAATGCAGAAAAGGTACTTTTAAAAATCTAGGGGGGGGGGTATATCCCCCTTCTCTGAATGAAAATAGGCCAACCGAAAAAAGTTATTTTTCCAAGTCTAGGAGGCTGTGATTCTCATCTATTTACTGTTTTAGTGAGCAGCGAAGAAATCTGTCACTTCCACTTCCCCGAATCTAAATTTGAAGTCACCCTTCCCCCTCCTCCTTGCAAATTTGTCACTGAAAGTTTCAACTTAATCCCAGCCGTAAGCCAAAACAGGGTAGACCTATTATAATTATAATTTACATTATATTATAATTATAACCATAAGGATTATAACTATAACTTTTGCATAACCATAGAATATATTTAATTATAACTGTAATTTATTAAAAGGAAAGTATCTTCTCTCTTTAATCGAATCCTTTATTATCTGCACGCGTAAAATCGTATAATATCGATTTTGTCTCCATAAATGCAACTGATCCAAAAATGAATGCTTAAAAATGAAAAATACTTGATGTCCAGATTGAATCCATGACCTCGAAATTGGGATTCTAATGTTCTACTGTCTAAGCCAGCTGTACTTTATGCTTTTGCTCCATCAATATATAATAATAGATATATGATCATTATAAAGTAAATATATATATTATTTTATAATATAAATCAAATAATAAAATAAAAACAATACAAAATAGACTTATTTTATCAAATATATAATTGACATACTAGAATAAGCGGGATCCCATACACGGATTTTCTCTACCCTTACCGACATTATCTATTATATAATAGATTATAATAAGTGTAAATCCTGAAAGTATTGTTTACTCTAAAATACAAAATTCATTAATTTTACTTCATACAAATGTTTTTAGGATGCGAAAATTTTCTTAATTTGTTAAAAGGGGGGAAACCCCCAAAATAGGGAGGGCATCTTTTGATGATAATTACACGCATTAAATTAAGAATATGCAATAATCTTGAGCAGAAGTTTTAGTCCCATATAAATATAAAACTATTAAATCTGTGCGTCTTTATTTGTTATTTGCAAAAAATTGACTACTTGCAGTATATTTGAATTAGCATATTGCGAACAAAAAATTTAACGATTATGATAAGTTGTCGCCTATGAGAAGACATAAAGTGTACTGACAATAGGCGGTGGCAGTTACAACGGCCACTTCAGTTATGGTCACATAATCATCAAAACTCCGATTATAGATTAGATTAATTTATTATTAGGTAATGGTCACTTCAGTTGTAACGGTCCCACTTCAGTTTTAACCCACGATTATAGATTAGATAAATTTATTACAAGCAAAATTAAAACTAATATGATAAGTTGTCGCCAAAGACAAAATATATAAAGTATATTACGCTAGGTTGCTACAACTATAACGGCCAAATACTAGGTAATGGTCACTTCAGTTGTAACGGTCCCACTTCAGTTGTAACCCACGATTATAGATTAGATCAATTTATTACAAGCAAAAATTAAAACTAATATGATAAGTTGTCGTTAAAGACAAAATATATAAAGTATATTACACTATAATGGCCAAATAGTAGGCAATGGTCACTTCAGTTTTAACGTACCCACTTCAGTTTGTAACCCACGATTATAGATTAGATCAATTTATTACAAGCAAAATTAAAACTAATACTATAAGTTCTCGCCAAAGACAAGATATAAAATATATTACACTAGGTTGCTACAACTATAACGGCCAAGTACTAGGTAATGGTGACTTGAGTTGTAACGGTCCCACTTCAGTTTTAACCCACGATTATAGATTAGATAAATTTATTACAAGCAAAATTAAAACTAATATGATAAGTTGTCGCCAAAGACAAAATATATAAAGTATATTACACTAGGTTGCTATAACTATAACGGCCAAATACTAGGTAATGGTCACTTCAGTTGTAACGGTCCCACTTCAGTTGTAACCCACGATTATAGATTAGATTAATTTATTACAAGCAAAAATTAAAACTAATATGATAAGTTGTCGTTAAAGACAAAATATATAAAGTATATTACACTAGGTTGTTACAACTATAATGGCCAAATAGAAGGCAATGGTCACTTCAGTTTTAACGTACCCACTTCAGTTTGTAACCCACGATTATAGATTAGATCAATTTATTACAAGCAAAATTAAAACTAATACTATAAGTTCTCGCCAAAGACAAGATATAAAATATATTACACTAGGTTGCTACAACTATAACGGCCAAGTACTAGGTAATGGTGACTTGAGTTGTAACGGTCCCACTTCAGTTTTAACCCACGATTATAGATTAGATAAATTTATTACAAGCAAAATTAAAACTAATATGATAAGTTGTCGCCAAAGACAAAATATATAAAGTATATTACGCTAGGTTGCTACAACTATAACGGCCAAATACTAGGTAATGGTCACTTCAGTTGTAACGGTCCCACTTCAGTTGTAACCCACGATTATAGATTAGATCAATTTATTACAAGCAAAAATTAAAACTAATATGATAAGTTGTCGTTAAAGACAAAATATATAAAGTATATTACACTAGGTTGTTACAACTATAATGGCCAAATAGAAGGCAATGGTCACTTCAGTTTTAACGTACCCACTTCAGTTTGTAACCCACGATTATAGATTAGATCAATTTATTACAAGCAAAATTAAAACTAATGCTATAAGTTTTCGCCAAAGACAAGATATAAAATATATTACACTAGGTTGCTACAACTATAACGGCCAAGTACTAGGTAATGGTGACTTGAGTTGTAACGGTCCCACTTCAGTTTTAACCCACGATTATAGATTAGATAAATTTATTACAAGCAAAATTAAAACTAATATGATAAGTTGTCGCCAAAGACAAAATATATAAAGTATATTACGCTAGGTTGCTATAACTATAACGGCCAAATACTTGGTAATGGTCACTTTTCTTGTAACGGTCCCACTTGAGTTGTACCCCAAAATTATAGATTAGATCAATTTATTACAAGCAAAATTAAAACTAATATGATAAGTTTTTCGCCAAAGACAAGATATAAAGTATATTACCTAGTGTAAGTATAAGTTGTCGCCAAAGACAAAATATATAAAGTATATTACACTAGGTTGCTACAACTATAATGGCCAAATACTAGGCAATGGTCACTTCAGTTTTAACGGTTCCACTTCAGTTGTAACCCATGATTATAGATTAGATCAATTTATTACAAGCAAAATTAAAACCAAAACTATAAGTTGTCGCCAAATACAAGATATAAAGTATATTACACTAGATTGCTACAACTATAACGGCCAAATACTTGGTAATAGTCACTTTACTTGTAACGGTCCCACTTGAGTTGTAACCCACGATTATAGATTAGATCAATTTATTACAAGCAAAATTAAAACTAATATGATAAATTGTCGCCAAAGACAAAATATATAAAGTATATTACACTACGTTGCTACAACTATAACGGCCAAATACTTGGTAATAGTCACTTTACTTGTAACGGTCCCACTTGAGTTGTAACCCACGATTATAGATTAGATCAATTTATTACAAGCAAAATTAAAACTAATATGATAAATTGTCGCCAAAGACAAAATATATAAAGTATATTACACTACGTTGCTACAACTATAATGGCCAAATACTAGGCAATGGTCACTTCAGTTTTAACGGTTCCATTTCAGTTGTAACCCACGATTATAGATTAGATCAATTTATTACAAGCAAAATTAAAACTAAAACTATAAGTTGTCGCCAAATACAAGATATAAAGTATATTACACTAGGTTGCTACAACTATAACGGCCAAATACTTGGTAATAGTCACTTTTAGTTGTAACGGTCCCACTTGAGTTGTAACTCACGATTATAGATTAGATCAATTTATTACAAGCAAAATTAAAACTTATATGATAAGTTGTCGCCAAAGACAAAATATATAAAGTATATTACACTAGGTTGCTACAACTATAATGGCCAAATACTAGGCAATGTGTCACTTCAGTTTTAACGGTTCCACTTCAGTTGTAACCCACCATTATCGATTAGATCAATTTATTACAAGCAAAATTACAACTAATATGATAAGTTGTCGCCAAAGACAAAATATATAAAGTATATTACACTAGGTTGCTACAACTATAACGGCCAAATACTAGGCAATGGTCACTTCAGTTTTAACGGTCCCACTTCACTCTGTAACCCACGATTATAGATTAGATCAATTTATTACAAGCAAAATTAAAACTAATATGATAAGTTGTCGCCAAAGACAAAATATATAAAGTATGTTTATTTATATTATTTATTTATTTATTTTTTAACCCGGCACTACAAAAAAGCAAAAAGACGGAGTACAACATAATACAAAAAAAAAGAAAAGAGAAAAAAAAAACAATACAGAACAAGTACTTAAAAGCACTACATCGACACTACTGCCGCAGGAGGGACGACCACTCGTGCGATAGCCTTGCTTTAACATTTTTAATCTGTATTCTAACGGCCTGACATGGTTCTGTAACTTTATAAGGAAGCCTAATATATTAGTTACGCGTCCACAAAGGTAATCTCAACAGATACTTGGCATAACGAAAGTAGTAGGACCGAATTTGCTTAATGTCAGATTTCTGGAGCATTCTCCAGAAAGGTGCAATATATAGAATATGTGGCAGCGCAGTTGTGTTATACAACCTAGCTAAAATCATGCGATTAAAACGGAGTTTGTTTGTCACAATGTTGTCATATGACGCCGAAATTCGCTTTTTCAGGTGGCTAACTATGAGCGAGCGGGTAGCTCGCACGGAAGTTCCGACAGGGAGGCCCAAATAAGTTAAAGATGTCACTGGCTTAACAGTAATATCACCAAGTCTAACAGATACATCAGTCGAATCATTCCAATTAAAAAGATCATTCTCAGACTTAGCTGCATTGAAACTAAGGCCGATTTTCCGGTCTTCTTCATTTAACATTTTAGAATTCTCCTCAAGGTGCGCAAGGGTCCGTCAAGGCATAAACACGTCATCGGCATAACAAACTATACTTAGATTCAAACCGCGAACTATGCATGAACATTCAATTTGCGATTGTGGCTCTATTATTGCATTGTCGAAAAAATCAGGTGAAACAATAGTTCCCTGTCTCACTCCCTTATAAACCGGTAAAACAACATAAATATCACTCAGACCAGGAATATAAATACGGACCACGAGATTACCATATAAATCACGATACGCTCCTATCACCGAAGGGTTGATAGGTATATAAGTTGATAGGTATATTCGTGGACGAGCGAATCAAATGCACGGTGCACATCGTGGCTACCAAGAACTAGAGATTCACTAGCTGCATCAGCATCCAAAAGTATAGCACATAGAGCTGACAGGGCATGACCACACCCTAGTCCCTTCTGAAAGCCAAACTGCCCCGAAGGAACGTAACATTTTGACCGCATTTCTTCACATGTTAGCAACTCAAATAACTTACAAAAAACATTCGACACAGTAATGGGTCTATACAAACTGCAAAGGTGGGGAGGTTTACCTCGCTTCAACACGGGGATCAGTTTACCTTCGCAAAAAGATTTTGGCACTATTCCAGAGGAGAATATCATTTGGTACAGTAAGCTCAGGTGGTCAATCAGAAGATCACTACTAAAATCAAGAGCAGCACCGCAGATACCATCAGTACCCTTGCTGAATTTCTTTTTCAACTTCATTATAGCAGAGATAATCATACTTCGTGTCACGACAAAATCACTATTTGCATGGAACTGTAAGCTGTAATTAAGCTTTTCAGCATGTTTTGCACTAAGATTGGAGGGGGGAGGCGCAAACTCTCGGCGGTAATGTTCTTCCCAGAAATCTTCACGAGGAACAGAATCCGGCGTAGCATAACGTTTGGGTCGCAGGGCATGTTTCCACAGGGCACTAGGATTTTGGTTCACGCTTTCAGAAAAATTGGTTATGCAATCGCACCTGTGCTTGTTTAGAGCTCTGGCAAATACACGGTTTGCGTGTTTCCGGACACAGTTAACCCAGCCTGTTCATGGTCAGTCACAATCAAGCCAGACTTAGAACCAAAATTTATATTACTGACACGCAGATTTCAGTTTAGAATTCCAGGACCAGCCTTGAATTCGTATTCCACACTTGATTGTCACTGTCGGCACAGCAGCTTTTACGCCACATTTAATGGCATGGTAAATAAGAGCACAATAAATGTCCATAAGCACACGAGCATCGTCACGGGGAATATCTGCAGATTTTTATAATAGAATGAAAGGGATCTTAATCTTACGAAGGATTGTATCACAGACCGATTGGAAAGATGATGCGTCTGTCTTTTCCCACTCTTCTTTGACAAACCAGACTGGAATCTTGGCTGTTGGGGCAGCAGCAGAAATTTTTACTTTGACAGTTATCGGAAAATAGTCAGAAGTGTATGTTGAAGACAGGACTTTCACTTGGCTTTGAGACAGATTTCCCGATGCTAAAACGTGATCGATGTTGGTAGTGGCCCCCGTATGATGAAGATAAGTTGCGTCAAGATTTTTCATTAGAACTTCTAGATCACTGGTAAGCTGCAGGATAAGATTTGATCGAGTTGAGGTCAAGTCACGTAAGTCACAATTAAAATCACCAATCAGGAACTTTTCGGGTATCGCATTGCGGGTAACACATTTTGAAAGATGTTTGGCCGCAAGAACAAAGCATTTTTTAGATTTTTCGGACTTTTAATCTGTTGGAAGGTAAGTGTTAAAAACGGTCAGATTCACAATTTGAGTAGCGATATGATTGGCTGCGGTCTCTACGAGGACACTGGGAATTGCTTTGCGAACTAGGGCAGTAATGTCACCAGAGGGTCTGCTTTGGCTTATAAGGTATTTGACTAGTCAAAAATATAGCACGTTGGAATCAGAGAATTCAAGGAGCTCCTTATTGCACTCAATTAGGAAATGTTCTTGCAAGCACAACACGTCGTGATTCCTCAAGAATTCTTCAATTACAGGGCGCTTATCGCCCTGTAACATCGCCATGCATATTCCAGGAAATCACGCTAATTTCGATGGTTAGGCTTCTCTGCAATCACTTTTTGGTTTTCAGGGCATATTACGTGATAGCAGGTGTGAGACGACGAATCACAAGCTACACAACGCATCGGCTTTACACAGGGGTTGTCCTTTGATGAAACGTGTTCGGGACTCGCGCATCGGCCACAGACAGCTTCATTTGTATACGAAGTGGCCTTATGCCAATTTTCATGGCACTTGTAACACTTGAGAGGCAAAAAATTAAGTTTTTCACATTTAATCATTCTATCCCAACCATTGGCGGGCTTTTGACGGCAAGTTTGAGGTCAGCTGTGGTTTCGAAATAGAGTTTAAATGCCTGTGCAGTACCACAACGTTTGACCTCAATTAGGCCCATGAAGAGGGCCTTCAATTCCTCCTCTGTAACATCCCGAGGCACTTGCGTAACGATACCAATGTATGATGGGGCCTTTGCATGGGCTTCTAAGTTCGAACCAGCCTTTGCTATTTTTTCGGCGATGCGAGTGGCGGCGTTTTTGTTCTTAACAAGTATCTTAGTTTTAGTTTTAAAAAGCTTCAGTTCAACAATTTAATCACAGTTATTTTTGCACAATTGGGTAATAAACTCCTTGCGGGATTCGGGAGTTTTCAATTCATGTGGAAAGTTTGTTATTACTACTGCAGCGTAGGACAACGGTTGGGCAGGGGGGACGGAGGTTTTTGAAGTCTGGGTAAGTAGTTGACTGAATTTTTTCTGGCTTTGCGATTCTATAAATCCGTCTACCTTTCTGCACATCTCATTGACACGGGTAATTACGACTGCACTGACTTCGTCTTCAGTTGTAGGAACTTTTAGTGGGTCCCCTATCACAAACTTTGGAAACTTACACTTCTGATCTTTCACCACTGAGACCATTGTACGACACAACGTTATTCAACGTTATCTTCATCTTTGAATTTCATAGACAACCGTTCGGTAGCGCAAGTGATTTCATGCAGCAAAACTCGGGCTTCATTTATCCTTTCCTTGTCATAGAACTTATCTGCGGAGTCAATTATTTGCAATAGCTTATTGCCATTATCCAGCGAACGGAAAAGAAAGTTCAACAGCGGCGAATAAACAAATTTTTCGCTCATAGTTTATCTGTAGTTCATAAGGCAAAACGCTATCAAATATCATTTAACAGGTAGCAGGTAAACACAAGCCGGAGACGGTCCAGTTTTGTTATGAAATAAATGTTCAGGTATCAAAAAGGTTATTTCACTGAGATGCTCACCGTTCGAATACTAAACGAATACAATGCGAAAGTATAATCTTTCCTGAAAAACTACTTCACTACCCAAGTGCTGAATGATATTTTTCTGGTGGTTTCAATGCGAGAGAAGTAAGTGCAAGTGTTGGAGGCCGTCTACCTTGTCCCCGCAATTTAAGGGGCAAGCCCAGCAGGTACCACGGCTCTTGCGAACAACTCTCCACTCCTCTTCTGCTTACTTTTCTTTCCCCACCCCAATCTCAGGTTAATTGCCTACGAATATCGTATTATAAGATTTGCGGAATAAAATTTTCTATTGACTAACTTCAACCGGTAAATCACATCCGCATTAATTGTTACCAAGAAAAATAGAAGCAGTCAAAATAGATAGACCATTGTTAAGCTGATTATAAAAAGTCTTTACACAGGCTTCTAATGAACCATTCCTCACAGTGTAAATTAGGGTATTGTCCAAAAAAGAGTTATTTACGCCACAAGCTCTAGATCAAGACATTACACTAGGTTGCTACAACTATAACGGCCAAGTACTAGGTAATGGTCACTTCAGTTGTAACGGTCCCACTTGAGTTGTAACCCACGATTATAGATTAGATCAGTTTATTACAAGCAAAATTAAAACTAATATGATAAGTTTTTCGCCAAAGACAAGATATAAAGTATATTACACTAGGTTGCTATAACTATAACGGCCAAATACTAGGTAATGGTCACTTCAGTTGTAACGGTCCCACTTCAGTTGTAACCCACGATTATAGATTAGATTAATTTATTACAAGCAAAAATTAAAACTAATATGATAAGTAGTCGCCAATGTAGTCGACAGTATTAATATGCCAGTACAATATTTTAATATTATACAGTTTAGCTGCTTTTTTACCGTCTAGCTCGGCAATTTTATCCACGACCTGTACTTCATACCTCCTTACCTTTACCTCCTTAGTTCATATTTTAATGCTTTATCCAGTTTCGTTACATTCCCCTTGTTTTCACACAATCTATCACTCAGATAGTTCTTGTACAAGCCCCTTCTAAACTCTAATATTCACTAATATTTTAATGTTTCACTAATTATCCTATTCGTGTTCCTAACTTTCTTTTCTAAGACACCATCAGCATCTTCACAAATTGTTTTCCTATAGTTATTCCATTCATCTTCTACATTGTTAAATTTTAAACTCTTCAGTTTAGTTAAGCGTTTAAATGTTTAATGTTTATGTGATAATTTCATAATCCCCTCCTACAGGCCATGGAGCCTTTGTGGGGATTTGTAGATTGTTATGTAATTATTTTACTGATATATGGAAAATAAATCTATCTGTCTATCTATCTATCTATCTATCTAGTATTCAACTATTCCTGGAAAGTTTCTCTCAAATTTTCATCCTGGATTCTACCAACATCGTAACACCCTGGGAGGTTGTTACTCTTCCGAAGTTTCAGCTTCAAATTCACCCTAGACACTACTAGACGGTGATCTTTACTTTTAACATCAATAATAGCACTCCTATCTACCCTAGTATCTTGCATTGATTTTGTCAGTCTTTGGTTTACAATAACATACTAAATAAGGTTTGCTTTCTTACCATCACGTGAATACCACGTTAACTTATGGGTCATTTTGTGACCAAGCATTGTTTTGATTATAACTAGATTGTTATACCTACAAAATTGTAGCAGTCCGTAGTCATTACCGTTTTCCTTTCCTACACCAAATTTACTGAGGCTAGGATATCATCTATCCCTATTTCTACCGACCTGGGCGTTAAAATCTCCTAATAGAAACTTGTTATATTAATTTCATTAAGAAATATATTAAGTATTATGCTATATCTATTATATTAATTACTTGTATTTATTTAAAGTGGCTAGTTTTAGATTTCTTATCAGAGCCAGTTTTGATGAGGGCTAATTTTATGAGATTCATCGTTTAGTGAAAACCTCCAAACGTCCCCTCGTCATATTCTAATGTTGCAGTTTGATGTAAATTTTTTTCTTTTTTTTGAAGTATGGTTACGTTTTTTTATCATGATTATAGTAGTAGCAACAACCTCACAAAGAGCAATTGAGTGAAAAGCATTCAGGTTCAGAAAAAAAATCTTTGCAAAAAAATCTAGGTGGGGCATATGCAAATACCCCCCCCCATCGTTCCATTGGCGCAATTGACCCAGACACTCCTCAATCCAGATTAATTAACAAAAGGAGAATTTCCTGTTTTAGGAGAATCTGGGAGTCAGATATCGTTTTTTCGTCGCTTCCAATTCCTTCATGGTTCCCTATTTTGACTCTCTGATTGCTTTGCGCTTCAGTATGTTTTGTATTTGTTTTTGTGTATTTATATTTTACTGTGTTTATATGGCTCTTTTTGAAAGAAAAAATTGGTTCACTGAAATTAAGTTAGGCCTTAATTTTTAGAGATTGTTAGATCTTATTTCTGTTAGATAAGATTAAACAAGAAAGACAAGTTTTTTCAGCCAAAAGTAAGGAGCAGCATTAAAACTAAAAACGAACAGAAATTATACCATATATGAGGTGATTGCCTCCCTACTGGATACCTTGCTCTTTGCTCTCCTTAAAAACCTTTTACTCGATAGGTAGACATGCTTTACCGATTTTGAAGTAAAATCATGCAACGATTGGATTAAATAGGGTATAATTTTACTCCAACGGGTATAATTTTACTGGGCAATACTGCCGTATGACTGGTTCTAGTTGGAGGTTACCCAAAATACTATATGAAACGTAATAAAAATTTGTTTATATGTATTTTGCTACTTTTGCACGAATCAGAAAAAAATCGGGGGGAGGGGGTCAGGCCGAGTGCCCTACCCCCCTCCAAATACGGCCCTGGGTACTAGTAGTAGTTTTTAATTACTATGAAAGCCATTTTGAAGTGCCGAAATTTCAGCCGTTATCAGTGTCCCATTCATTCCCAGGGTACTTAGGAGTGTGGGGGGTGGTTCTGCCTAAATTAGGACCTTAATGCTATTGAATTAATTTGTCAAGGCTTGGAAAGTTGAATAGTCTGGACGCTCTTTAGTTAAATGTTTCTAAATTCTCTCTAGGACCTTGAAAAATAGTATTGCTGGATCTCCTGGACTAGTTAAGGACTTTCTAGATGTTTTAAAAATCGAGCTGGAACGAAGGGCCCTGGAAGAATATGATGTAATGCGAAATCTAAAGAAAAAGGATGTAGGTGCTCGAGACGTGAGTATTACACATTTCTGTAAATTTTCTTTTTATGACCAGGTGATTTGTCTTAGGGGTTCGAGTCTTAGAGTCGCTAGTTATTTGGTTTGGAATGGGGGTCAGTGGTGTGACCCTGTAACCCTGTAAGCTCAGCCAGAGCGGTGACCCTGTAAGCGGTGACCCTGTAAGCTCAGCCAGAGTCGACCCACCTCTAAATGGGTACCTGGAGAAATCTGGGGAAAAAATACGGGAAGCGTCGGATGATTTGCTGCCAGCCATGCATTGCACTCCGGGCCGGGAAGGCGTCATAACATCAGACCGTCAGGAGCACGAACGTTTGGAGCAGAACAAAATCCTAACCCGTGTATACAAAACAATTTGTTAGAACATCGAACTGTCATAACATCGAACATTTAAAAGCTATCGTTTTTCGGGGTTAAGAGAGAAAAGGTAACAAGGTTAAGTTACATAATTAATATATGCTATTCTTTACCCCCATCTCTCTGATATGCAAATATATAGCCAAAATTTATTTTTAAACTATTATATACTTATTACTATTATTTAAACTTATAATTTTCTTTAGCTGTTATGACGGCTAGAGGTTCTGACGTTTCGTGCTTGTTACGGTTCGCCGAATAAGGCAGCACCCCCTCTCGGCCGTAGGTATTGAATCAGGGGATCGGTACTTGCGCAACGCACACATTTGGTCAGCTTGCGAAAAAGTTAATTTTAAGTTAAGATTTGTCTTAGAAATAACCGCTAGTATACATTTGCAAAATACACGCACTGAGAACTTCGAAAATTCTCCCTTCTTTGCAAATAATACTGCCATGTAATTTTGATTCCCTTCTCACAAAGTAAGAATCATCAGGGTGCTAACCACTTAAAACAGAGTTGAAACCTGCCGAAAACTGCAGAGAATTGATGCAAAGTAAAATTTAAAACTAAGTGCCAAGCTTTAAGGGCCAGTTCAATGCTGTTTTAAATTTGCTTCTAGATAAATTAAGTTATGTAAAAACCGTTAAAAATTATCAGTTTTAACTAGCTTCTAAGTTTCTATAAGCTAATTTTGATTGGACAAAGTGGATAAATGTCGATTTAAAGTTAATATTTCAGTGTTATTTCAGCTTATTTCCCTTTAAATGGTATTGAACTTTTAAAAGTATGTTTGACGTAGTTCATACTAGAATCTACCATCAGTTTTGGACTATATTTTAAAAATGAACAAACCAATAAGCTAAAATACTTTTTTAGCTTATTTTTTTTAAATATTTCATTATATATGAAATATTTGTAAAATTTTATATATGAAATATGTTGAAATATTTATATATAAATATGAAATATTTATAAAATATTTCAATTGACTTGTATCATCGTGGTCGACTTGTGCTACGGGAGCGACAATTTGATTTGTCCTGTTTTTTTTTTTTTCTTCCATTTTTCTTCTTTTTTTGCTCTGCCGCCAATTTCAGTGTACTGCGAGAAAATATTGGAAAGTATGGACCTCCGGCTGGATTGATGAATGTGATAATACATTTTGAAAAGCTGCCTAAAATTCTTGCCTGTGGCCAAAAGATGGTATTTGCTTTTGCTTGTTCTTGAGTTAGAGCCAACAGTGTGTGAGCTGAAGTTCAGTTTCATAGTTTGTGTCAGGGAGGACTCTCTGAGATTTTTTTTTTGCGATGATCTTATTTCTCCAAGCTGTGTTTCTGCTTTGAGTGGAAAGCTCTGTTCGAGAAAACAACTGGCTGTTTTTATATTAAGCTGAAAATTGTTTAAAATCTAGGAATTCTTAAGTCTCTTAAGTTCCTTTGTCTTTAGTTCTTATATATAAATAGACAAAAATTGGTAATGTCGATACCCCATCCTCTCACTAAAGAGAGATGAATATTTTACATCTGTTTTTTCTGATCCAGTATTTAGTTCCCGGGAGTATTTGTATATTTGTCTCTTTTTTTCTTAATTAACTGTTCTTATTTAAATAATTAACTAATCTTATTTTATTATCCATATTAATTAAATAGTTATTCTTATTTATGAATAAATGTTCATGATTCCCATTTTGAAAGAAATTAAAGCATGGTTGTTGTCAGGACATAGTCTGGAGAGCCGAAACCAGGATTTTTCTTATGGAGTGCGCAGTGCTAAAAAAAAAACAAAAAAACAATTCCTTAAAAAAAATTAGTTACGGTTCAAAAAGATCCTGAAGAAAAAGGAGCAATTCATAAAAAAAGGTTAATTTTTCCACGGCTTCAAAAGTACTATCATCTACTTTTACAAGCCATTTATATTCGTGACTATTTTCCGATTATGATTTTATGTTCCTTATTTGGGACTAAGGTGATTATTTGGGACTATATTTGTGATCATTTTCAGATTATGATTTTATGTTCCTTATTGGGGACTAAGGTAGAGGAGCAATATCACAAATGCAGGAAAAAAATGGTATATCCCTTGCTCCTTTCTTAGTTGATATTAGAAAGTTATCTCCCTCGACAAAAAATCAACTTTTGCACTGAGAGAGGTACTTTTTTTACGCTAATCGATACTCTTTGCAGAGCTGATGAATTTTTACTGCATCTTCATTTTATTGAAAAATTTGTTCTCGAGATACACCATTTTCAATATTTCTTTGTCGTGTTACAAACCAACAAAAATTGGATAATGACCCTCCTCAAAAATGATCTGACGCCCGATTCGTTGCCAAAAACTCTGTAGGCAGAAAGTGGGACCGTGGTCCTTCCATGATCTGTCCTCCAAGATTGGCACGTTGCACCTTTTTTGAACCGGAATCACGTAAGGATTTTCCGTTCCTGTAATTGGAGATTCAAAGTGGGCAAGAGCCCTTCCAGGGTCGTTCCATTCCTCCCATTGCTAACTTTTAGCATAAGGGTAGACATGTTGCATATTGTTTGGACTCAATCATGGAAGGACTGTCGTTCTGCATGATTGAAGGACCAATGTGGAGGAAGCCCTGTCCAAAAACGCTTCGTTGGTCTTCCTCCAGCTTTCTAGTATAAAGGTGGACATGTTGTCTTTTCTTTTTAATCAGAATCAATAAGAATTTTCAGTATATGTGACTGGAGGACCTAAGTAGGCCCATGACCCCTCCCACCTCCAATTTTATCAGAAAGATGGTCATGCTCTTGTATAAGTCGAAAACGTGGAATGATTGCCAATTTGTAATATTTGAGGCGCGAACCGGGCCCTTGACACCTTCAACAACTCTCCTCCCCCACCATTTTTTTTAGAAGAAAGGTGGACATTTTGCATCTTGTGGGCATGTTCCTTGTATAAGTCGAAAGCGTGGAATGATTGTCAATTCGTAAGATTTTAGGCGTGAATTGGGCCCCAGACATCTTCAACAACTCCCCTCCCCCCACCATTTTTTTAAGAAAGGTGGACATTTTGCATCTTGTTTGAAACGGAATTGCACAATCACTTTTATTTTAAATTGAAAGAGGCACAAACTTAGACTTTTCGTTACCCCCTTCCTCTCCCGTTGCAACAATAACTTTTTACTAGAATGATAGACATGTTGCCCCTTTCTTCGAAAGGAATCACGCAAATATTTTCAATCTATACGATTGGAGAACGGAAGTGGACAGTTACCTCTTCAAGCACACCCACCTCTTTCACCTCAATTTTTAGGCAGAACGGTAGACATGTTGCCAAATTTGAATTAATAACGTGTGAGGATTTTTAATCTACGTGCTTCCAGACACTAAGTTGTTGCGTCCCCCCTCCTCCAAGGACACCTTTACTTTTACTGCAAACATTTTATGTGTATGGTCGGATGTACAAAATGGGATGTTGGACCCTCCAAGACCAACTCCCATTGCTAACTTTTCGTCAGAGAGGTAGGTGGACATTTTTTTTTTTACTAATCGGCATGACATTCGTGGGATAACCCTGAACCAATAAGACGTGAGAATGATGATTTTTAGTTACGTATTTCCCTTCTCCGATCTTTAATCTACTTGAAATCTTACGGTACATATTATCTTGAGCCAAGGGGACAGAGTGGATGTATATCCTTATGTCCCCACAACTTTCGAGCTTAATTTACCTCCGTACTGTGTCCAAAGTTACTTGTAATTTGGTAGAAAATCACTCAAAAACGAAATTACAGACTCAAAACGAAATTACAGAAAGATTGCTTTGGTAGATTATAACAGATGCAGACTTCTCTTTATGCAATTTCCTACACCTTAGAATAGTTTACATAAGTAATAGAGATACTCAAACTAAAAAATCATCCTGCCTGCATAGATACCAGGTTTTGATTTTATAACGGCCATGTAAAATGTACCTCTTTCCTAACAGGACAATTTTTCCCCTCGAACTTAAATCCCTTATATATTCAAACATTAAAAAAAAATAGAATAGTGAAAGAAAGACAAAATTTTAACAAACAGTAAGCACTCTAAAATCTTGGATAGAATTGAAATTTATCTTCTTGCTATGGTTTTGTCTTTTCGCTGTTGATTACTTTCCGTAAAAATTACAAACATAACATAAACCACGCATCGAAATCGCTAGTAATAGTATATAGTAGAATTTTGAAACCAGGGATGGATTCAAAATCCATCCCTGGTTTACTTGTAATTTGGTAGAAAATGTGCTTACTGTCAAGGTGCTGTTGATTAAGAGATTTTAGACCGTTCAACTTTACATGCGCGATTAAGTTTTAAGTTTTCATGTTCGGGGATGTTTTCTCTGTCAGAGTAACCTGTAAGCAATAATCATAAAGCCTGCTCTCCTTCATGGACTAGGAGTTACATACTTATGCTTTCTGGTCTATCTTTTATTCGGTTGGGCTCATTTAGGGCATGAAAATGTCTTCATGAGGATTATTATGCAATGATTATTAGTAATAATGCAAGAAATTACGTAATTTGACAATTATTATTAAATTGTTTATCTGGCTATCTGTCCGTGATAGGCATAGAATCAGATCGTTTTCATCGTCAAATACATAAAGGCAGACACGTAGCACTTCCTTGAATCAATATCTTGAAAGGATGTTCCACCTTTATAATTGGAGTCACAAAGTAGGCCCGTGGCTCTATCCGACATCATCCCCATCACCGCCTTTTCAGCAGAAAGTTTTTCGCCTGTTGGCTTGAAAGGTATCTGAGTGCCTTTGAGAGTACCTAGTATCTTCGGCCAATAGGCCAGGATGATTTGAATGTCGTAAGTATACTGCAGTTTAGTATGATGCTAGTTTAGCTGTATGTTATAGTCTATAATTGACTTATAGTAAAGAAATGATTCAATGGACAGAAATTAAATTGAGAAGACTAAGATTTTTGACATGAAAGTAAATTGTGACACCAAAGCTTAAAACAAACAGAAGCTATTCGACCTGCTTTTCGTTTCGCCCTAGATAGTAGGCTGAAATGGATGATCTTTGGCAATCTGTTATCCTGCATGTGGGAGATGTGTCGTAGCCATCCAAACTTTTTTTTGTTATTGCTTTTGAAAGTGGGATCGAATCAAATTTTTGGGGAGCTTCTTTTTATCAAATTTATTTGATATAACACAAGGTAGTAATGTGTACAGGGTTTCCACAACGGTTAGTTCCTAAAGTGTTAAAATTGCCCAATTGTGTGTGCTAATCGGTTTGTTATTTGGCATAAGGTCAGACAAACGGGTAAATATACTATCCTTAGACAATTCCTCTGGAAAAAATTTAACCAATTGTTCTCTCCTCGTCGAAGCGACCACATTTCAGAACCATGCTTGACCATTGCCATTGTCGTTGCGTCTAATGTTCTAATCTTATCTTTTACTTATCTTCCTTACTCTTGCAAACTTTCTTTAACTGTGAAAAACGCCCTGGGACTTGGCTATTGTACTTTTTACATCTTCACTGCACCATCTTTACTTATGATGCTAACCTGGTAAATGAAGGTATCCACTTGATCAATCTTCTCGTTACCCAGCATAACATCTTCACCTTCATTTATTTCTAGTCTAAGCTACTTAGTCTCCTCAACAATAATCTCTAAACCGATTTTTGCACCCTGAATTGTCAAAACCTCCAAAAATCTATTCACTGTGCTAATTTTTTTGTCTAGGAGACCTAAATCGTCCGCGTATTTGAAGTCTAAGAGGTTTTTTCCTTGCTTATTTACTCTTTGCTCTGCCATACCTTTGGATGTATTGGTTAGGACAAAGTCCTAATAATAATCTAAATGAGCGGCGATAGGATGCAAGTCTGCTTAATTCCCGATTTACACCCAAATCAGCTAGTAACTTCACCTCCTACCTTAAGCGTAGTGATCAGACCGTATCAAGCGGGGTCTAAAGTTTTTTTGGTACCCCTCCCCAGTGAAAGATTTCCAGTAAAGCTTCTTTATCAGCTGATCGAATTTTGCTGATGGTTCGTAAAAGGAGGACTAAGGGGATCTGAGGGTTCAGACGTATGCTCAATTAATTAATCCGAGTGGAAATTTGCTCAGTTCATTCTCTCCCCTTCCTTAAACCATACTATTCTTCTCTTAAAACTACATCTTCTAACATACTAAGTAATTTAGGGGTTTGATCAAAGTTCTCCGGCTGTCGCTAGGACCATCCCCTTTATCAAAGATCTCATTCATAATCTTCAGTAATTCATCTCTAACTTCAGAACAACCATGTTTTACCATACTATCAATACCTAAGGCGTTGTTATTTTTAGATGCTTTTAGTGGCGTCTCCAATCCCTCCTTGCGAAATAAGTCCTCATTCTCTTCCAAATTGTCAGATTTTTTTTCATTCTTGTCTATATCGTTTCGTACAATCTTATCACGATTTAATACATTGTCAAAATATTCTTCCCATCTGTTTTAACACTTTCTTTGTCGCTAGTTGAGGCCATGCTCCTATCTTTAATTGGGACAAGTCCAAACTGACACTTTCCTCTCAATTTCTGAATATGCCCATACAGTATCTTACTATTGTGCCGTCTGGCTCAAGCGTATCAAGACGCTTTCGAATACTCTTGTCACAGAAATGAAATTCTGGGCCCTGTAGTGGATTGCTTTAGCTGAGTTTGAACTGCGGGCCCTGTATTACCCAGTAAAGATTGATCCTACTGTGCCACTAGAGGACGAATGACCATTTCTGAATCTGCAAATCATTACCACACACTGGGCTGAACTCACATCCTTTGTTTCCAAAGGAAAGTCCCGTTACTATTGCACTGCGGTAACCAAACGAGTTTCAAATCGTCACCTCGGAGTGGTTCGAACTTCAATACTCCGTTTCCGGACGAGCTTCCTCCAGTCGCTCTTCTATGGTAACTAAACAGTGGGTAACCGGGTATGAACCGGTGGATATTTTCCTACAAACATTTTATCTATCTTCTGCAGTGTCAAATTGTAAACTTCCCAGTTTTATATTCAACTGTTCCAGGAAAGTTTCTCTTAAATCTTCATCCTGAAGTCTACCAACGTCAGAGCGTCCCTGATGTTCCACTCCCAAATCCCAGCTTTAGATTAACCAGACATTATTATTTGGTGTTTTTTACTTTTAAATCAAATACAGCACTCCTATATACTTTAGTGTATATTATCATTCCTGCCAGTCTTCAATTTTCGATTGTATAATCAACAAGGTTTGCCATTCTTCCCAGGCAATCATTGAATTATAATAATAGTAATAATAATAATAATTTATTATAAGCCAAAAAACAGGCCATACAGAAAATTTCTCATCTCAGTATCTTCTCAGAATTAGCATATTTCAGCAGTTGAGAAATCAGCAAATTTTTATCTTATATAAAAATTTTTTTTAAATTCCTTGTATATTGGTTTTGCATTTATTCTCTGTAGCTGCACCAAAAAACCAAGTTTACTGGATTATTTTTAAAACATTTAGAAACTCTGCCCGCTTAATAATAATTGCAAAATAACGATACTGTGCAAGCGGTTAAGAAACTAAGCATCGTTTTAAATTTCAAACCTAATTATCGGCTGGTATATCTGCTCTAAATTTCTTAGTGGTAAAATTAGCCTTTTCTTAATTTTTTTTTTTGTCAGTATGTTTCTTGTTCTTGCTCTTTTTCGTCATAATTTTTTATTATTCCGAAGTAGTATGGTCCTTAGGAAAATATACATAAATATATATAAACATATTTATATATATATATATATATATATATATATATATATATATATATATATATATATATATATATATATATATATATATATATATATATATATATATATATATATATATATATATATATATATATATATATATATATATATATATATATATATATATATATATATATATATATATATATATATATATATATAAATATATATATATATATATATATATATATATATATATATATATATATATATATATATATATATATATATATATATATATATATATATATATATATATATATATATATATATATATATATATATATATATATATATATATATATATATATATATATATATATATATATATATATATATGAATGAATGCATTTATTACCCATCAATTAAAAACAGATGGAGCACAACAAAAGACAATAAAAAACGCAAAAACACTAATTCTTCTGAAACAAACAAAAAAAAAAAAACCAAACACAACAACCAACAGCTTATGCCAACTACTGCTGGAGAATCATAGCCCAGGGATGGGACTTAATTGTCAAATTATATCGAGTAATCTGCGCTAGGATAGCTTCTTCAGGATTCATGATGCCGTACCGATGCGAAACATATCGATTGCTTGTCCATGGTGGTAAACGCAACAAAAACTTTGCATACTTGTAGTACACTGAACGCAATTTCAGTCTATCTGTAGCCGTAAATATACGCCAGAATGGGCTGAGGTACAAATAATGGGGCACAACCATAGCATTGTACACCCGGGCCAGCAGACGACGGTCAAACTTCCGCTTATTTGCCACAATACGGCTATACGTAAATGAAACCCGCTTCTGAAAATGAGAAAGCAGTAACCGCCGCGTCTCTAGTATTGACCGTCCAATAGGAAGGCCCAGATATACAATGCCACCGGCGAGCCCAACAGTAGAAACACCAAGTGTGATGCTTCGACCAGCATCAGATTTCGAATTAAACAGCAGTACTTCAGACTTGTTGGCATTAAACTGAAGTCCAATCTGAGCATACTCTTGTTGTAGTCGAGTAAAATTATCTTCTAGTCCTTGCAGAAAGCGGCTCAGGTTCAGTACATCGTCCGCATAACCAATCAAAGATAAATCAACACCGCGCAGAATGTAAGTCATAAGTGACTTCGATTGCGGCTTTACGATACTGTTATTAAATGCTGTCGGTGACGAAATGGCACCTTGTCTTACCCCTTCTTTACCGGGAGAAGGGGATTACCACGCGGAGAAACAGCAACATCATTCAACAGGCTAGTGCACTCACTCGCTGGTAAAGGAAGTTTAAGTTCCGCTTTTAGATTTTCATACATGTCAGCCAGTGGGGCTAGAGAGCAGGGATCAACACCGGCCAAACCCATATCCAGTATAATCTCCTCGTGGAGAAGCGAATCAAACGCGCGCCTTACATCATGAGTGGCTAAAGCGATGCTTTCACCGCGGTCTTCTGCGTCAACTAAAGCGGATACTAAAGCAGAAAGAGCATGGCCGCACCCGAGGCGTGACTGAAAACCGAACTGATGGGCCTGAACTGTACATTTAGTACGAAGCTCCTCAATAATCAGATTTTCAAATATTTTACAAAAAACAGTTGAAACCGTTATTGGGCGAAAAGACGAACAATCGGAAGGAGGTTTATTTTTCTTTGGGATAGGAGTCAGACATCCAATTGAAAAAGACTCGGGCACAAGTCCCAAATTAAATATCATTTGGTAAAGGAGGACCAAATGCTCAATAAACATACCCCCACACAACGATAACTGTTGTGCAGACATCCCATCATATCCTCTAGACTTTTTTTTCTTCAGTTTCCCAATTGCAGAAATAATCAGACTCTTTGTAATAATCGGTCCCGGACTAGATGCATGCTCAAAGAAATCATGGAGTCTCGCTTTATAACTATTTTGAAGATGGGGATCCGGAGCAGAAAATTCTTTTTTATAATGCTCAATCAATGAAGAAAGTGGTATAAGAGACGGGGTTTGACTAGGCGCTTCTTTCACAAGACTAGACCACAGCTTATTAGGCCGCGACCGAAATTCTTCCGAACAAGAAGAAATAATAGAATTCCGATGCAAAGAGAGCTGCTTTGCAAACTGACGTTTCGTATAGATGTACAGTTTTCTCAGCCACCCATCCCGCGGCTTATCTGCTTCAATCCAGACCGAGAGCCAAAATTTAGCAGAAAAGCAAGCATTGCGCAAGTTACTATTAGTTGACCAACCGGGCTCTTCGGTTCCAGATTTTACTCGCCTAATGGGTACCACCGATTTTTCTGCAAGGGATATGGCATGAGTAAGTTCACTACAATATAGATTCAGCCGAATTCGAGAATCCCGCATATTCTGTTTTGAACTCCGCATTAATAAATCAAACGGTACGCGAATTTTCGCCAGAATATCATTACACACATTCTGGAAGAGATCAGATGACGCCCTATCCCAATCACTAATATAAAACACAGATCGCTTTTTAGCAAACGGGATAAAAGAAGGACCGATATCATCAAACCGAGCACTAAAAAACAGAGGAAAATGATCTGACGTAAAACTAGAATCACTAACACCAACTTCCACAATAGTTACAGATCGCGTGTGACAAACATGGTCTAAATTAGATGTGCTACCCGAATTATGGACGTAAGTAAAACTCTTATTCTTCGGCGCAACCAAGTAATCATCATCAAACAGACCGAAGATAATACTTGGACGAACAGAATCACCAAAAGAATTAAGTGAGTCAGTTAGGTCACAATTAAAGTCACCAGTCACGATGCAGCATAAGCCCTGCTCTTTTATTTTTCCCAAGCACTTAGATAAACGAGCGACACTAATGGCAAAAAGTCTCTCAGAACGGTCATCGCGATAGTTCGTGGGTAAGTATACATTCAGCACAACCACATTCTGGATTCTAACCGCTAAAAAGTCACTTTCTGAATCAAAAACAGAAGAAGTAAAACATGACTTCACGTAAGTTGCTAGACCACCACAAGGCCGGCCATGAGACTGAGAGCGGCGCGCAGCAACCGAGAACACTTTGTGAGTAGTTGATAGTTCCAAAAGGCTCAGGCTCAAAGTGTTTGCAAAATGTTCTTGAATACACACTATGTCACACTTCGATAAAAAGTCCTTCAAAAACACAGACCGACTTAACAGATTTCCATTTATAGTCCACGAGGCAATCGCATAAGAGGCTAAGGGTCCTCGATTCATTTCTTCGCTGGGGTAGGTCTATTTGAAGGGCACCGAACACTGTAACATGTAAGACCTCTTTTTTTGCATGTGATACAGAACATATCGTTGTTGCACTTATTGTCCTTACTAGATACGTGGTCAGTGCCACCACAGCGGCCACAGTTGGGAGATGCGGCGCAATCTGCCGCCACATGACCGAGTCCATGACAGGAGTAGCAACGTTTCGGTAGGAAATTAAATTCCTCGGCAGGCAGCTTCTCGTAGCCAACGCGGACGGAGTCCGCGAGAAAACGGTCTAGATTCTTTCTGGATTCAAAGTACACCTTGAATACTTTCGAATATATATATATATATATATATATATATATATATATATATATATATATATATATATATATATATATATATATATATATATATATATATATATATATATATATATATATATATATATATATATATATATATATATATATATATATATATATATATATATATATATATACCAATATGTCCATTTTGTTTCTGTTTACAGAAGGAAACGGCGGTGTGCTTTTCAAAATACAAAGTCTATATTCGAATCAATTCTCATGACCATTTTTCTTCTTTTTTTTTGAAGTGCTAGTCTTTTTTTTTAAAGGTTTGTTTTTCTTAAACTTATTCTACTTTTAGGAGTTGTACTGCTGGGATCCTCCTTTTCTAACAGCAATATTAAAGAAGCAGATACAAGGCTTGAAAAGCTCAGATTTTGCTCCTTATTTTTCAATTGGAAATTGTATGGAAGGTCTTAATCTCATTTTTCAAGCTCTCTTTGACATAACGTTGGAGCCTTGTCTCATAGAAGAAGGCGAATGCTGGCATTCTGATGTTCATAAAATTGCCGGTATTCATTCTCTTTTTTCCTCCCCCAGCTCTCTCTCTCTCTCTCTCTCTCTCTCTCTCTCTCTCTCTCTCTCTCTCTCCTTTTGATTATTCATCTCTTTACTGTCTATCTTATTATTTTGTTCTGCTGTCTATCCTTTTTTTGACGTCTTTTAGTAAATAATAAAAAAAATAAAAAAATTGGCCAAAAACAGAAAATAAGTTGGAAATAAGTTTTTCGTTTCACTAAACTAGTGAAAAGGTTACCCACCAATAGCTACGAGCCCGAGAAAATGTGCCTGATTTTCTGAAAAAAGGGGAAAGCAACCAAAAAAGTGTGAAATTTTGACGAAAATTACTTTCATCGCATTCAGTATATAAAAGAACTCTATTTTAGAACTTTCCAGCCCTTACGTACAAAAAAAAAAAAAAAAAAAAAAAAAAAAAAAAAAAAAATCGGTGAAGAATAATCACAGGAGCTTGTTTTTTTTTTTTTTCAAGGGTTGATAGATCGAACCAAATAATTTCGGAGACCACACAGCCTTTCCATGACGATAGATAAAAGTTCAAATAGGGATAAAATCCTTTTCATAGACAAAGATAAATTTCACAAACACTTATAAATACTTTTTTTTAATACTTTTTTTAAAAAGAAATTTGGTAGAAAAAGTATAAAATAATCAAAGTAGTGAAGATAAAGGTTAGTTTCATGCAAAATGTGTTAACTATGATTATTTTGCATATTATGAAGTAAGAATGGTTTTCTGAACATGTTTCCTTATGTCCAGTGAGGTATCTAGGCAAATATCTGAAAAATTAACCTAAACAGTGCCAAAAAGCCATCGAGTGAAAATTTTGAGACAATCAATCGATTTAAATTTTTCGAAAAACTATTTCACGAGCTTTTCAGTTTCAGAGACAGAACTGCCTCAAGCTTGCGTATTTGTAGCAGAAACTGAACTTGAATCCCTCTTGAATCAGAGAATTGATGGCGTATTTGTAGCAGAAACTGAACTTGAATCCCTCTTGAATCAGAAAATTGAACGCTCTGCTGGCCTTTAAATATAAAGGGTGCCAAAAAGCCATCGAGCGAAAATTTTGAGATAGCCAATCGATTTAAATTTATTGAAAAACTATTTAGCGAGCTTTCCAGTTTCAGAGATAGAACTGCCTGAAGCTGGCGTATTTGTAGCAGAAACTGAACTTGAACCCCTCTTGAATCAGAAAATTGAACGCTCTGCTGGCCTTTAAATATAAAGGGTGACTAAAAGCCATTGAGCGAAAACTTTGAGATAGCCAATCGATTTAAATTTATTGAAAAACTATTTAGCGAGCTTTCCAGTTTCAGAGACAGAACTGCCTGAAGCTGGCGTATTTGTAGCAGAAACTGAACTTGAACCCCTCTTGAATCAGAAAATTGAACGCTCTGCTGGCCTATAAATATAAAGGGTGTCAAAAAGCCATCGAGCGAAAATTTTGAGACAGCCAATCGATTTAAATTTATCGAAAAACTATTTAGCGAGCTTTCCAGTTTCAGAGATAGAACTGCCTGAAGCTGGCGTATTTGTAGCAGAAACTGAACTTGAACCCCTCTTGACTCAGAACATTGAACGCTCTGCTGGCCTTTAAATATAAAGTGTGCCAAAAAGCCATCGAGCGAAAATTTTGAGACAGCAAATCGATTTAAATTTATCGAAAAACTATTTATCGAGCTTTCCAGTTTCTGAGAAAGAACTGCCTGAAGCTGGCGTATTTGTAGCAGAAACTGAACTTGAATCCCTCTTGAATCAGAAAATTGAACGCTCTGCTGGCCTTTAAATATAAAGGGTGCCAAAAAGCCATCGAGCGAAAATTTTGAGACAGCCAATCGATTTAAATTTATTGAAAAACTATTTAGCGAGCTTTCCAGTTTCAGAGACAGAACTGCCTGAAGCTGGCGTATTTGTAGCAGAAACTGAACTTGAATCCCTCTTGAATCAGAAAATTGAACGCTCTGCTGGCCTATAAATATAAAGGGTGCCAAAAAGCCATCGAGTGAAAATTTTGAGACAGTTAATCGATTTAAATTTATCGAAAAACTATTTAACGAGCTTTCCAGTTTCAGAGATAGAACTGCCTGAAGCTGGCGTATTTGTAGCAGAAACTGAACTTGAATCCCTCTTGAATCAGAAAATTGAACGCTCTGCTGGCCTATAAATATAAAGGGTGCCAAAAAGCCATCGAGTGAAAATTTTGAGACAGCCACTCGATTTAAAATTATCGAAAAACTATTTAACGAGCGTTCCAGTTTCAGAGACAGAACTGCCAGAAGCTGGCGTATTTGAAGCAGAAACTGAACTTGAATCCCTCTTGAATCAGAAAATTGAACGCTCTGCTGGCCTTTAAATATAAAGGGTGCCAAAAAGCCATCGAGCGAAAATTTTGAGACAGCCAATCGATTTAAATTTATCGAAAAACTATTTAGCGAGCTTTCCAGTTTCAGAGATAGAACTGCCTGAAGCTGGCGTATTTGTAGCAGAAACTGAACTTGAATCCCTCTTGAATCAGAAAATTGAACGCTCTGCTGGCCTTTCAATATAAAGGGTGCCAAAAAGCCATCGAGCGAAAATTTTGAGACAGCCAGTCGATTTAAATTTATTGAAAAACTATTTAACGAGCTTTCCAGTTTCAGAGACAGAACTGCCTGAAGCTGGCGTATTTGTAGCAGAAACTGAACTTGAATCCCTCTTGAATCAGAAAATTGAACGCTCTGCTGGCCTATAAATATAAAGGGTGCCAAAAAGCCATCGAGTGAAAATTTTGAGACAGTTAATCGATGTAATTTTATCGAAAAACTATTTAACGAGCTTTCCAGTTTCAGAGACAGAACTGCCTGAAGCTGGCGTATTTGTAGCAGAAACTGAACTTGAATCCCTCTTGAATCAGAAAATTGAACGCTCTGCTGGCCTATAAATATAAAGGGTGCCAAAAAGCCATCGAGTGAAAATTTTGAGACAGACAATCGATTTAAATTTATCGAAAAACTATTTAACGAGCTTTCCAGTTTCAGAGAAAGAACTGCCTGAAGCTGGCGTATTAGTAGCAGAAACTGAACTTGAATCCCTCTTGGATCAGAAAATTGAACGCTCTGCTGGCCTATAAATATAAAGGGTGCCAAAAAGCCATCGAGTGAAAATTTTGAGACAGACAATCGATTTAAATTTATCGAAAAACTATTTAACGAGCTTTCCAGTTTCAGAGACAGAACTGCCTGAAGCTGGCGTATTTGTATCAGAAACTGAACTTGAATCCCTCTTGAATCAGAAAATTGAACGCTCTGCTGGCCTATAAATATAAAGGGTGCCAAAAAGCCATCGAGTGAAAATTTTGAGACAGCCAATCGATTTAAATTTATCGAAAAACTATTTAAGGAGCTTTCCAGTTTCAGAGACAGAACTGCCTGAAGCTGGCGTATTTGTAGCAGAAACTGATCTTGAATCCCTCTTGAATCTGAAAATTGAACGCTCTGCTGGCCTTTAAATATAAAGGGTGCCAAAAAGCCATCGAGCGAAAATTTTGAGACAGTCAATCGATTTAAATTTATCGAAAAACTATTTAGGGAGCTTTCCAGTTTCAGAGACAGAACTGCCTGAAGCTGGCGTATTTGTAGCAGAAACTGAACTTGAAGACAGATGAAGACAGATGAAAAGTTTCTTATTAAATCTAAATATTAAATAGTTTATAGTTGTTGTATTGTTTTTTTTGTTGGCGTTGGATCCTCGATAATGTAGAGAATTTTTCATTTTTGATTTTTTTATTTATTGTCGGGTGATAGGAGGGTCGCTGTTTCGTGTGGACTGTCGGTGAGTTGACTTCTTTTCCTTATAGATTTTTAAGTTAAACACTGTTTAGTATTGTTTATGCCAAGTTTTAATATTAGTCATTTATTCTGTGTCGTTTCCCAAATAACGGGCCATTGAGCCCTTTGGGATATTGTTTTTGTTATTGTTATTTATGGAAATAAATGGAACTTGAACTTGAACTTGACTTGAATCCCTCTTGGATCAGAAAATTGAACGCTCTGCTGGCCTATAAATATAAAGGGTGCCAAAAAGCCATCGAGTGAAAATTTTGAGACAGAAAGTCGATTTAAATTTATCGAAAAACTATTTAACGAGCTTTCCTGTTTCAGAGAAAGAACTGCCTGAAGCTGGCGTATTCGTAGCAGAAACTGAACTTGAATCCCTCTTGAATCAGAAAATTGAACGCTCTGCTGGCCTATAAATATAAAGGGTGCCTAAAAGCCATTGAGCGAAAACTCTGAGATAGCCAATCGATTTAAATTTATTGAAAAACTATTTAACGAGCTTTCCAGTTTCAGAGACAGAACTGCCTGAAGCTGGCGTATTTGTAGCAGAAATTGAACTTGAATCCCTCTTGAATCTCGCAATATTTTGTTTTTTTGGGTCTAAGCGTTTAATATTGGTGCGGGGGGAGGGAGTAAAACCCTTTTATGTGTAAAAAAAAACATTCAAAAAATGCAACCTCCATAGTAGGGTTCTCTGATACACTGAGTCTGATGGTGCGATTTTCAATTAGATTCATTGACTTCTAGGCTACATCCCCCCCCCTTTCGAAAATCAGGCAAATTTCCTAAGGCTCGTATTTTTTGATGGGTAACAGTAAACTTAATGAATCTTATATTTTTGGAGTCAGCATTAAAACCCAATTCTTTTGATGTTTCTATTGCTTTTTAGAGATTTTGGTCACTATTGAGCTGAAAACTACCCCCCCCCCCCCGCACGCCTTTTTTTCTCAAAGTACATCCGATCACAATTTTGAGATATACATTTTATTCAGAACAGTGGAAATGTTATATAACCATGCCTCCAGGGTCCCCCCAGATCCTGGGCTTTTTTTTCTAGGTTGAAACTTTCAGTTTATGATGAGGGAGAGCTAAAACTAGATTGGAGGGCAACCAGCCCCCCCTCCTTGTTCTTTTTATGTGCCCCGTCTTCTTAAGAATGGTCAAACAATTTTAATTGTCATTTATTTCAAACTTGTCAAATGGTCCGATAGTTATGTCTCCAGGGATGCCATGCCCCCCCCCCCACAGCCCCGGTGCAATGATTGTAAATTATGCAATTTATCCATTGTTTACGTGCAGGATCTTTCATTGGGAAAAGGGGAAAATTTTGATTCTAGATGCATTCCAAAAGGCCAAGGGTATTAAGGTGAAACTTTATAGAATGTTGAGGGGTATCAAACTAAATCAAAAGGTACTGTGTGCATCCAGTTTGCCAAATAGGTGGATCTGCGATGTCTTAGGATTAGCCGAGGCCATTAAGTATGCACTTAAAGTATATGTTGAGGGGGATATTTTTAAGTATTTAGAGGGGTATCAGCTCCCCTCCCGTGCCCTTTAGCTGCACTCTCTCCAAAAACATTCGATAAAAATTTTGAAACAGCTATTTTGTTCAAAATAGTCAATAATTATGCCTATGGAAATGGCAAGACATTTCACAGCTTTGGAGAGGAATTTCGATCACAATCAAAACATACTATGTGCATGTTAGTTGTCAAAAAGGCGATATCGGCTATATTTAAAGACTAGCTGAGGGTATTAAGTTGAAACTTACAGGGTATGTGGATGGGGGTGATGGGATGGCTCCAAGCCCCCCCCCTCCCTAACCTTTTTTATTTCTGCCCTCCCCTCAACATTGGATCAAATTTTTTTTCAAAATAGGCAAGAGGTCTAGTAACTATACTTCCGAGGATGCAATCCCCCCAAAGCCCCAGGACGAGGATTGTAAATTATACAATATGCCCTTTTTTCATTGCAGGATTTATCGTTAGGAAAAGGCGGAATGTTTGATTCTGAGTATGTTCAAAAAAATAATGTGTATTAAGACGAAAACTTTTGGAATATTGGGGGGAATGCTTAACTAAATCAAGAGATATTAAATGCATCCACTTTTCCATTATACCTTATTCACTGTACACAGTCTCATCAAACATAACCTGAATCAACTTGGTCACAACTCGGACATTGGAACAAGATGATAAAAGACTCAAGCAGAAGAAAAAACGAGGATATTTCCAGCCTGTGAAAAAGAGAAAAAAATGCAATGCACACATTTTGGCTGAGACCTCCGCTCAGCCGTTCTCAGTGCAAAGATAAAAAAAAAAAAAACAATAAAAGACTGTAAAAAAAAAACTTCAATAAATAAAAACAAACCATAAAAAAAACACTAAAATAAAAATAGACTCTTTTTACGTAACGGTAAAACGGTAACTGAATCAAAAATCTGGCAATTCAAGAAACTAAATCCAAGTTCATTTTATTTAATACTTTTTTAACATTCAATCGCTCACCAGGTCTGGCATCATCTGACATTATATTTGGGGTGCTACCATTTCATCTAACCGTCACAAGCACTAAACGTCATTTCGTCGACAAGGAATATCCGTCAGAACATCGGCACTTCGGGACATCGACAGTCATAATATCGACACGTCAGGAAATGGACAGTCACAATCGCTACCCGTCAGAACGTCGACAGTCATAACATTGACACGTCAGTTCATTGACAGTCACAATCGCTACCTGTCAGAACGTCGACAGTCAAAACATCGACACGTCGTTCTGACGGATTTTCGTTATGTAAAAAAAATTATAAGTCTATATAATAGTAATAAGTATATAATAGTTTAGAAACAATTTTCGGCTATATATTTGCACATCAGGGGGTCGGGGGTAAAGCATAGCGTATATTAAATGTGTAACCTAACCTAACCTAGGTATCTTTCCCCCCTAAACCCCAAAAAACTAAAGTTTAAAATTTTATATGTTATGAATAAAATTTAGATGTTATGACTGTCGACGTTCTGACGGTTGGTGGTTCTGACGGATTTTCATTATGTAAAAAAAAATTGATGTTATGACGTCTCGATGGTATGACTGTCGACGTTCTGACGGGTAGCGATTGTGACTGTCGATGAACTGACTTGTCGATGTTCTGACGGATTTTTTGTCGATATTATGACGGATTTTGTCGATGTCCTGACGATAGTGGTCCTGACGTGTCGATGTCCTGACGCCTTTCCCATTTAATTTAGGTTGCTAAGTTTTATGATGTAAAAGTGAAAAATCTGTATAAATAAGTTCATTATAAATGGGGCTCCCATAAGTTTCTCCGGTATCATAGGCAGCGCAATAGCGCTGCCTAAGTAAAGAACGATGTCGGCACAATGTATTTTTTGTTTTTATATCCGGGCACTTCGTATCGAAGGAGTTGTCGTAGAAACTTCGAAAAGGGCTCATTCGATTGGAAATTGGAGTGGCTAGTGCCCTTTTCAATATTCGAAAGTGATTGGACGGAACTAGTCCGCCCCCCATGCCCATAATTCCCCCAAACACATCCAATCAACATTTTGAGATAGCCATTTTCTTCAGCTTAGTTGATTTCCACATAGAAAATATGTTTTTGAGGAGGACACTCTCCCACAACCCTCGGGGCATGGGTTTTAAGTTAGGCCTTGAGGGCATATAAGAACGATGTTGGCACAATGTATTATTTATTATTTTTTTCCTTTAGAGCAGGGCACTTCGTATCGAAGAAGCTGTCGTAGAAACTTCGAAATGGGCTCATTCAGTTGAAATTGGAGTGGCTTGTGCCCTTTTTAATAGTCGAAAGTGATTGGAAGGCAACTAACACCCCTTCCACGCCCATCATTCCCCCAAACACATCCAATCAAAATTTTGAGATAGACATTTTGTTCAGCGTAGTTGATTTCCACATAGAAATTATGTTTTTGAGGAGGACACTCCCCCACAGCCTTCAGGGCAAGGGTTGTAAGCTAAGCCCTGAGGGCATATAAGGTTTTTATAGAAGGCGTTGTCGTAGAAACTTCAAAAAGGTTCATTCGATTGGGAATTCAAAGGGCTAGTGCCCCTTTCAATAGTCGAAAGTTATTGGAGGGCAACTATCCCCCCCCCACGCCCATCATTCCCCAAACACATCCAAACAAACTTTTGAGTTAGCTATTTTGTTCAGCGTAGTTGATTTCCAGATAGAAAATATGTTTTTGAGGAGGACACTCCCCCACAACCCTCGGGGCAAGGGTTTTAAGTTATGCCCTGAGGGCATATAAGAACGATGTTCGCACAATATATTATTTATTATTTTTTTCCTTTAGAGCAGGGTCATTCAATTGGAAATTGGAGTGGCTTGCGCCCTTTTTAATAGTCGAAAGTGATTGGAAGGCAACTAAAACCCCTTCCACGCCCACCATTTCATGAAACACATCCACTCAAAGTTATGAGATGTCCATTTTGTTTAGTGTTGTCGATTTCTGGACAGAAAGTATTTTTTTGAGGAAGACAGTCTTTCATCGCTTTCAGGACAAGGGTTGTAAACTTTGCCCTGAAGGTATTTAAGATTTTTATAGAAGGGTTGGTTATAGGACCTTCAAAAAAGGCTCATTTAATTGGGATTTCAAAGAGCTAGTGCCCTTTTTAATCATCGAAAGTGATTGGTGGGTCACTAGCCCCCCCCCCCACGCCCATCATTTACGCAGGAACTCATACAACTAGCTCAAAACTTTTTCACGAGGCAGACACCTCATTGCTGTATGCAAAAACAAAGATACGCATTCCACTGTCATATCCTGGCAAATTAGTCGAAAGAGCCAGGCCTTCAAAGAACAGATTGACATTCTAAAAGAAGAGATGTTAATTCTTCCCAAAATAAATAATTATTTCCCTCGCAGCGAATTTCTGCATTAACCTTAATATAACCCTAGGGCAGGGAGGTCGCAGGGGGGTCTCGCCCCCCCCCCCCAAGAACCAAGAATTTCTTGCATGTTTGGCAATACTTGTCCCAATTATCAAATGAAATAAGTTTTTTTTTTATTATTGCACCTCCACCGTGGTTTTTCAATTACCCCCCCCACTGAAATAATTTCAGCGTCCCTACCAGCACTGGGGATACGCGTACCAACGGCTATGAAAAAACTGAATTGAGGAGTCTGCTGTCTATTCCTACTTTTATTTCATTTCCTGTCTCCTCAAAGTCACTGCTATAAAACCTTCAATGAATAAATGTACGAAATAAACACAATAAAACGCCCAAATGGTTATATTGAAGTTAATCATAGGCAGTGCAATCGCGCTTCCTAAGTAAAGAACGATGTTGGCACAATGTATTATTTATTTTTGTTGTTTTATTTTTCCATACCAGGGCACTTCATATCGAAGGGGTTGTCGTAGCAACTTCGAAAAGGGTTCATTCCATTGGAATTTTGAATGGCTAGTGCCCTTTTAATAGTCGAAAGTGATTGGAGGGCAACTAGCCCCCCTCACGCCCATTATTCCCCCAAGCACATCCAATCAAAATTTTTAGATAGCCATTTTGTTCAGCGTAGTAGATTTCCGGATAGAAAATATGTTTTTGAGGAGGTCACTCTCCCGCAACCCTCAGGGCAAGGGTTTTAAGTTATGCTCTGGGGGCGTATAAGAACGATGCAGGCACAAAGTATTATTTATTATTTTTTTCCTTTAGACCAGCTGCGTATCGAAGAAATTGTCATAGAAACTTCGAAGAGTGCTCATTCAATTGGAAATTGGAGTGCTTGGGCCCTTTTTAATAGTCGAAAGTGATTGGAAGGTAACTACCACGCCTTCCACGCCCAACATTTCCCGTAACACATCCAATCAAAATTTTGAGATAGCCATTTTGTTCAGAGTAGTTGATTTCCAGATACAAAATATGTTTTGGAGAAGGTCACTCCCCCACAACCCTCAGGGCACGGGTTTTAAGTTATGCCCTGGGGGCATATAAGGTTTTTATTGAAACATTTGTCGTAGAAACTTGAAAAAGGACTCATTCAATTGGAAATTCAAAGGGCTAGTGCCCTTTTTAATATTCGAAAGTGATTTGAGGGCAACTAAGCCCACCTTTTCCCCAAACACATCCAATCAAAATTTTTAGATAGCCATTTTATTCAACGTAGTTGAAAGTTTTAGAAATTAGGTCTTTAAGGATGTCAACTCCTCCCCCCCCCACAGCCCTCGGGGCAAGTTTTGTAAGTTCTGCCCTGGGGGCATATAAGGTTTTTATTGAAAGCGTTGTCGTAGAAACTTCAAAGGGGTTCATTCAATTGGAAATCGAAAGGGCTAGGGCATTTTTTAATAGTTTAAAGTGATTGGAGAGTGACTAACACCCCTCTCATGCCCACCGTTTTCCCAAACACATCCAATCAAAATTTTGAGATATCAATTTTGTTCAACGTAGTTGAAAGTTCTAGAAATTATGTCTTTTAGGATGATAACCCCCCTCAGAGCCCTCAGGGCAAAGGTTGTAAGTTATGCCCTGGGGGCATATAAGGTTTTTATAGATAGAGTTGTCGTAAAACTTCAAAAGGGGCTCATTCAATTTGAAATTGAGAGGGCTAGTGCCCTTTTTAATAGTCTTTAAAAGTTTTAAAAGTAATAGGAGGGTAACTAACCCCCCTCTGACTCCCACCATTCCTCCAAACACATCCAATCAAAATTTTCAGATAGCCATTTTGTTCAACGTAGTAGAAAGTTCTGGAAATTAGGTCTTTGATAATGACATCTCCCTCTCCCCCCCCCCCAGCCCTTACGGCAAGGGTTGTAAGTTATGTCCTGGGGGCATATAAGGTTTTTATTGAAAGTGTTGTTGTAGAAACTTCAAAAAGGGCTCATTTGATTGAAAATTGAAAGGGCTTGTGCCATTTTTAATTGTTGAAAGTGATTGGAGAGCAAATAACGCCCCTAACACGCCCACCATTTCCCCAAACAAATCCAATCAAAATTTTGAGATAGCCATTTTGTTTAACGTAGTTGAAAGTTCTGGAAATTGGGTCTTAGAAGATGACAACCACCCTAACAGCCCTTTGGATAAGGGTTGTAATTTTTGCCCTGGGGGCATATAAGGTGTTTATAGAAAGTGTTGTCGTTTCAAAAAGGGCTCATTCGATTGGAAATCGCTGATGCCCTTTTTAATAGTCGAAATTGATTGGAGGGCAAAACTAATCCCCCTCCCACGCCCACCCAGAACAAAATTTGCACTTTACTGAAAAAAATACAAATGAATGTGCATTGTCAGTTTAATATACATATACTGATATTTATTAATCAAAATGTTAATATTATTTGATTATTTAAAGTTATAAACGTAAAAACATTTATATTTTTTCAGTAAAGTGCAAATTTTGTTCTGGCCTTGGGAAGGTATAAGGATTTTGAGCCCAACTTAGGTTAATTTCTGCTCGTTTTGAGTTTGACTCGGTTATTTATTGTAATTTCTGTTCATTTTGGGTTTCATTTACTTATTGATGCTGATTTGTGGTATTTTCACGCTTGGTAGATTATTTCATTTTAGTTTTGCTCATTTTTGGTTTAATGGAGTTCTTTACTTTTCTTTGAAGAACTTATTTTGTGGAAAATTTTTTTAATTAGTCCTAATCGAAAAACCCTTGCTTTCGGACTTTCGTTCTTAAAGGATTGGAACAAAAGTCAAACTTTAGCGTAAAGGGAGGGGGGCAAAAAGAGTGTGCCCCCTCACAATGACTTCTGTTTACTTTTTAATGTCTCACTTTACTTTAATTTTTTAAGAAATTTTTGTTAAAAAAATTAATTTTACAGTAGAATTTAGATAGAAGTATTTGAAATAGCACGGGCCTTTAGAACACTAAAGTAATTTGAAATTAAATGACATCGCAGAAGTGAGTTTTAGTCCTCAAATGGGATGGGATGGTGTCTTAAGGAAAGATTGATAGGAAATAGGAACGTCTTGGGACGGTGTTTAGAGGGAGGTTTTGAATAGTTAGGGGTGGAGAAAGAGTGTGCCTAGCTATGTTGGCCTCAAGTGGCTTAGTGCTGCTGTGAGTTGTAAGCAGCAGGAGTAGTAGTAGATTCTTCATAGAATTTTCTAATCGGCTGAAAGAATTTGGGAAAATTTTAATGGTGCTAATTAGTGCTAGCTAAATCTCAGTATTAGTAAAATCTTATTGTGAATGGGGCTTAAGAAATACAGAATGTAAACGAATATTTCAATCTTCATAACAAATATGTTTTAAATGTTTCTGTGAAAGAAATTCATTTGTTCTGTTTTACGAACAAATATATCTAAGGGTGAAAGGAGATAAGAACTTTTAAGCATCTCTAGAACTCTAGAATTAGAATTAGAATTTTGTTAAATAATAGACCTTCCTTGCGACACGCGGGATTGAAACTGCGAATCTTTATTCAAGAGGTACGGCATCATCCTTGACGCTGTCACAAGGTATTAGGACTTCTGAATTTTCTAATAGATTGTTCTATACTTTTGATACAAGAAATATAATTGCTGATAAATAGCCACCTCTTAATTTACGGCAAACTTGCGGATTTATTTAAAATATCCCGGTATTCTTTAAGAGATTAATATAAAAAATTTGAGAGAGTATTAGGAAGAGGGATACACATTAGAATGTCATATCTGCAACATATTTGGGACTGCTTAGGAGATTGAATTGAGATTCCTAGGTGCTTTTGGGTAGAGTAAGGATGAGTTTGGTCCAAAAGAAAATCAAATTTACTTCGGGGGAAAGGAGGAAGAAGCTAAAAATATTTGCCCAAGAAGCAAGACAATTTTCTTTTTTGCTACAAGCTTTTATGAGGATTACATTTATGCACAGCTAGGTAGCAAGATAAATTGCTGGTGGTGATTCAAGCGCCCATTCAGAAATCAAACAGTTCGTGGTAACGAACTGTAGCCTAAGTAGGGAGCGACCCGGCTCAATAGCAACCAAAACTCAAAAAAGCGGAATTTTGATACCAATATATACATCAAAAGAATCAGATTTTAATGCTGATTTCAAATATATAAGTTTCATCAAGTTTAGTCTTACTGATCAAAAGTTATGCCTGAGAAAATTTGTCTCATTTTCGAAAAAAGGGAGTAACACCTCCTAAAAGTTATAGAAAGTTAGTGAAAATCACACCGTCAGATTCAGCGTATCATAGAACCCTACTATAGAAGTTTCAAGCTCCTATCTGCAAAAACGTGGAATTTTGTATTTTTTGCAAGAACAAAGATCACGGATGCGTGTTTATTTGTTGTTTTTGTTTTCGTTTTGTTTTTTTTTTGTCCCCAGGGGTGAGAGTATCAAACCAGTGGTCCTAGAATATCCTGGGAGGGCTCGTATGAACGGAAATTAAAAGTTATTGTGCCCTTTTTATTAGCCCAAAAAATGGAGGGCAACTAGGCCCCCTCCCAAGTAGTGATGAGTCAATCTAAGGTACAAGACAGATAGGACATTACTGTGTCAATCTAAGAGACAATACAGCTAAAAAAATCCATATTACCTTTTTTACATGTATCATAAAAATATCACCACACCTATAAAGTCATATCTTTGGTGTTTTTTTTTTATGTTGTAATTATAATCAGCATACCATGAAAATTCGTGCTGTTCACAGTACAATGATTTTTATATTATAATTTCATGTTTCTGTTAAAATTCATGTCTGTTTTCATACATAGATGGTTGTTTTCCTGGTATGGTTAAACGAACTTGATGGTTACAAAATTCTAGGCAATATGTTAGGCGTGTTTTTCTTATGTTTAGCCTTGAACACGGGTATAAAAACTTTGATGACGAGTTGTTTTCTCAGTTGAAATTTGGCATTTTAAATAACACCATGATGTCGAACAAAAGGAATATTGATGAAAGCTATAAGTAAGAAGTAAGTTATTCATTTATATTCTTAGTGGGTAAATAAATTAATTCTAATGTAATTTATCGAGTGGTTTATGCAGTCCCCTTAGAGTTAACGAATTTTTAAATATTTTTGAATCTGGATCTTCAGAGGTCGGTAAAAAGCAATATCAAAATAAAAAAGTGTGTAAACACTGCATTTAAATGGATTGCGAGCTTAGTACATGAGGCAGATCATACTTATTTTTTATTCTTGTCCAAAGTCCCCCCTATCCCCCGACCCTATAACCCCCCCCCTCCATCGCCCCTCCCTACCTCCTTCTACTCCCCCCCCCTCAACCCCCCTCCCCCCAACTTTTTTTTGTTTTTTTTTAACTTTTTTTACATCTCTTAGAATGACATGAAACATACTTAAAACATAAAAAATTCACATTTAATATTTTCCAACTTCAAAATGGGAATGATATAGATATGTGTGTCGCGAATTTTAGTATTAGAAAAATAATGTTTGTAGTGACCATTTTTTTCAACTTTTTTTTACATCTCTAAATCATATCAGAAAAATAGAATTACACTTCTGATTTAAATTTTAAAACATATTCTTGTGCATACCCATGCTCCTATTGATGAGGACTGATGGTTTTCATTCAATATTTTTTCATGAAAAACAAACTATTTTTCTTAGGATTTCCCAGAGCTCTCCCTATCCGTTAAGAAGACAAGGAGGGGCGAAGCGACTCAAGTGGTCATTTCAAACAGACCAACTGTTTTACAATATGGTCGTTGGTCGAAACCATTAATCTCATCAAGAACCACCGTAAACCACCCAATAGCCAACTGTCAAGGTGCCACATCCAACTTCCACAACAAGATGCCACAACCATTAGTCCAATTCGGACCCATCATACACCAGCTAACAGTCAACTGGTCAACTGCCACATCCGACATCCACAACAAGATGCCACAACCATTTGTCCAATCCGGACCCATCATACACCAGCCAACAGTCAACTGGTCAACTGCCACACCCAACATGCAAGTTATAGTTCAATTCCAAGAAGCTGATGTAGTCATGGAACCAGTCGCCTCTCCGTGATTACGTAAGAAAAATTGAATCTTCTATCTTTCTCTCTCTCTTGTCTTATCTCTGTATATATCTATCCCAGTGTGCGTGTTATAAAAAAGGAAAAAAAGTTATTAAGTGTGTATGTTTGTGAACTATGTTTTAATGACAAAAAAACCCACAACGTTTCAATGTTAGGATCTAACGTAAATTAAGAAGTAAAAAAAAGTAATAAAAGGGTACCCCTTCTACAGTTTTAGGTTATTAAACAGTGAAAATATCATTTTCAACTTAATAGAAGTGTCACATTACCATAAAAAAATAACCTCGAACCATAAAAACTACCCTCGAATGGGCTGATTTTCTCAGTCCTGACACACTCGAGGGTGTGTTGAGTGAGTTGGGGGATTTCACACCACGCATCATCCCTATCATTGAGCAAATTGGTGGAGGACATGAAATCCCCGAAACGCCCCTGTCATACCCGATTTTAATTTAGCTGACTCTGCCTTGCACAATGTATATGTTTATAGGGCTGAGTTGGGGATCCATTTAATTCACTAACATCAGGTAGCATCATAACGGATCCGGTAGACATAGTACACTCCTATGTGGGCAAGATTCGAGTCCTTCTTGAAAGAATGATTCGGGAGGGAGGTGGGAGGGATGGGATTAAGGCTGCCATCGCACAAAAAATAATTTATTTAAATGAAAAGGCGGATGAGGTGTATGAGCGTTATTTACGTACTGAAATGCTACCACTTCATCCGGACCTGAATAATTTTGAGGTTGTTTTTATGAAATGAGTTGATAATATAGTAACGAAATTGGATAATTATACTGAGGTGGGTAGTGGGTCGGTGGTTTTATTTATTGGGAGTTTGGATATTAATGTAGGTAAATTTAAAAAATGATTTTATTTAAAGAGGTGGGAGGGGTGGTGGGGGCAGATTATAAGGAAGATTTAATGGGGTGTAAAGTAGTACAACGCTTCAATTTTGACACGGGGCTTCAATGCTTCAAATATGCATTTCTTGTGGCAGCTCACAAGCCTCTGCAAGAGAATGCTAGTAAGACAGTCCAAATTTCCCTATTGTAGATTTTAATTGTTTAAATGATCAATATCCAGTAACACTTAATGGGATAACTATTTTTGAGCGGGTTAATGCACATTTAAAGATGGGTGTTACTGTTTTACAATATGAAACCGAATTTGAGGGGGGTGAGCGCAAAAAGAGGGTTATATTTCCAGTGAGGGCTCCGTCCATTGAATCAGTGAAACATTGGATTTGGCTTCTTTACAAGCCAGCCAGTGATCCCGATTCAATTGGATATTTTTTCCAATACCAAAAATTAGTCTGGTTTTAATTGAGGGTAAAGGGAATAAAGGGGGGTAATGCCATTATTGTCCAACATGTCTTTCTAGATTCCGGTCAAAAATTAAGTTAAACAATCATTTGAAGCATTGCAAGCGTCACGGATGCCAGTTTGTGCAAACGGTTAGCGGTGACAAGGCCATCCTGCGATTTAAGAGCTTTCAAAGTTCACTCCAACAGAGTGACAAGGTGGGCTTAGATTGTGAAGCCGCTCTCATAGATGTTTATGATCCATTGCATTCAAATCTTGTTAAAAAACATGAGGTCATTTCAGTCTCTTATGCTCACGCACAAAGAGACTCGTGTAATTCCATGCAATTGGTAGAGGTAGTTGAGAGACTGGGTGGTGTAGATTGTATGCTCTCAACCGTGACATCACTCATTAAAAACGTGGAGTGGCCTGTAATTTTCGTGGAGTGGCCCATCAATCATGTAATTTAAACGTTAGTCAACAATATTTTCTACTTGTTTATATACACAATTCCAGCTATGATCTGAAATTTATTTTACCGGCGTTGGCACGATTGCAACGAGGTGGAGTTGTAGATGGCGCATGGGTAGATGGTTGTTTTTTTTATAATGTCATACCCAAATGGTCTGAAAAGCTGCTGGTCTTAGATTCAAATGACAAATAATAGATAATGATAAATTGTGCATGAATAAGATCCGTTTTTTAGACTCCTTTAGACAACTCATTGAAGTTAAGAAAAGTGACGATTTTAATAGTTTCCCCCCTCCTTAAGCAACACCTCCTTAAACAGCACTTTCTAGACGGTGAAATGTATGATTTATTAACGTGTAAGGGCATATACCCGTATGAGTACTACAATTCCACCGCGAGGCTTTCTGAGGAACATTTGCCGTCCATCCCCTTGTTCTACGATTCACTTTACCATCATCAATGCACCACTGTCGACTATAAATTTGCCAAGAGGGTTTGGGCTAAGGGAGGTTGTAAAAATAGGTGGGATTATTGTAGATTGTACCTGGCAAGTGATGTATTGACGTTGATGGATATTGTGTGTAAGAACATGGATGAAATCTATGGGGAATTTGGGTTGGATTTAGGTTATTATTTTTCCACTCCTCATTTGGTGATGGATTTAGTTCGTAAAATCAGTAAAGAAGAAATAGGCTTGATTGCCGACGTGGATCAGCATCTATTTGTAGAGAGATCAATGAGGGGAGGGTATGCTTTTCATGGAGATCGTATCCTTGAAACTGATCCGACTGGACAAGACACCGGTGTAAAGTCGGATGCAGTTTTCTTAGATATGAACTCCCTCTAGCCGTCGGCAATGTCTCACTACTCTTTGCCGTGTGGAAATTATAAATGACTTAACGATCCTCGTGCTTCAGATTTTCCCAGCATTGCCAATGTTGAGGAGAATGGACCGCGGGGATGGTTTTTTGAAATCGGTGGTGAAATACCCGTGGAGCATCATGACTCGGTGAAGGATTTTGTTTTCCCGTGCATAAACAGAGCGGTGACTAGGGACTCTTCGAGTCCATACAATATTTCTAAGGTAGAGGATGAGAGTGTGCACTGGACACCTTCAAAACAAAAACTTATCACTAACCTTCATCCGAAAGAGAATGTCCTTTTATATCACATTCTATTGCGTTGGAGATGGAAACCAACGGTTTCAACATCACAAGGATACATAGAACCCTTCAGTTTGACCAAAAACCCTATTTGAAAATATTCATTGACACTTTTGTCGATAAACGTTCCGAGGTGAAAACGAAGGCTGAAAAGGAAATTTTTAAACTCATATTGAACTCAGCCTTCGGTAAAATGTGTGAGAGTGTACGTAATCGAAGTTGTTGTGACGTTGTGACTGACCCAAAAGAATGTGATCGAAACGTTGCCGATCCAAACTTCACATCATTCACCATCATAGACTCGAATATGGTCCTCCTGAATAGAAAAAAAGAAATGTAATTCTAAATAAAAATATTGCAGGTGGCTGCGCAATAACTGAAATTTCAACAAAACTCATGTTGTCATTCTTTTACGATGCGTGTAGGCGCCAATGGCCGGGGGAGGGAAAAGTTCAAGTATATTACGGGGATACCGATTCACTTTTGCTAAAAGTTAGAACCGCAGATTTATTGGAAGATTTGGAAAAAGGCGCGCACACTAGCTCTCGAATGGACTTTACCAATTGGGACGAATCCATTTACCCGGCGCTAGTGAAGCATCAGGCCCCAAATCAGTTATTAATGTTAAAATCAGAGACGGGAAGTGACTTGATTTCCAGTGGTGTGCTTGCAGGTCCGAAGGTGTACTCTGTGCAAACACACAACGAGGTAATCAAAAAAGTCTGCAAGGGGGGTGCCTAGACACTACATGAATAAGAATTTCGACATGAATGTATATAGAAACTCTGTGGAAAATAGTAGTGTTCCATGGGCGAAAGTCATGGCGATTCGCTCTTTAAAATTTAAAAACCACACAGTTGATAGTTGATAAAATAGCCATGTGTCCCGTGTCGGATAAAGTCTATATGTGTGCGGATGGTGTGACGTTGCTACCCCAGGGACATTATCTAACTTCTGACCGAAGTGTATGTCGAGATTATAGACATCGCCTCGGTCGAGAAAAAATTCAATAGTAAATGGTTGGGTGGTGGGATTCTTTCTAATAGATGTTTTTTTTCCAACTCAGCAGTTTTTCTTCCCCAACTCAGCAGTGGTTTTTTCCCCAACTCAGCAGCATTTTTTTATAGCAATGTAGAGTCTTGTTTTTTTCTTGTTTTCTTGTTTTGTAAATAAAAATGTGTTAAAAATTTATTTTTTGGACCCTCCGGCCGGCCCGGGGGGGGGGGGGGACTGGCCTTCGGCATGCCGCCGCCAGCAGCCGCCGCGCCCTTTCGGGGAGGAGCTCCTCCTCAATTGTGATAAGTGATTTTTAGTGTATTTTTATTGAATAAATAAAAAAATTGTTTTGAATTTTATTACGGGATAGTGCCTTTTTCATGTTTTTTTTGTGTGTGTGTATTAATAAAACATGTAGTATTTTTTGTAGTGATGTTTTTATTTGTTAATAAAAAACATGTATCATTCTTAAAAAAATTTTATTTTCTTGTTCTCGAATCGGATTAGAAAAATTACTATTATTATATATTCAAGGGGACGATGCAATCTACAGTCAGTTGTGTTTTGACATCGATGCAAGTGGGGAATATATATCAATTTACAACTCCATTTAGATCGTTTCTTTGCGGACCATCAATATCCGGCAAAATGACACTTTTAACAAAAATAATTAAAAATCGTTATAAAATGTTTTTAGAAAATCCAACTAAAATTTACTATTGCTACAGTGTTTGGCAAGAATCCTATGATAGAATAAAAACTATTGCTTCAGACACGAAATTCATACATGGACTTGACATTTTCAACAGTATTTAATCAAACTCTTCGTTGATTATTGACGATCTGGCTGAATCCAGGGTTGTTCGTGATTCCAGTTCCCTCATAACCTTAAACAGACAGGTGTATCTGGGTGAACCGAATTTTCTACTTTCGGCCTACAATCAGGCTACCAACAAACTACGGATATATTCTATTGGACCTGAATCTGAACACACCCGAGGATTTACTTGTAGTCACCGATATTTTTGACAATGAAATTACTGTATATCTGCCGGTGAACAGTAAAAAAGGTCGTTAGTTGCAATCGTGACACTGAAGAAACTACATGAAAATCGACATTTATCCACCGTCCTAGGTAATTCAAAACTACAACTTAGGAAGGCCATACTCAAACATGGTGTCGACAGAGAATTCATTAATCTCATATCTGAACTTTGTTTGAATCTAACTGAAGGTAATGTTCAACTGCCAGGGGGTGTTAAGCAACAAACCAAGCAACATCTTTCCCTTGTACGCTCCCTAGCATCAACAGCAAGTAAAAATAAAGCAAATTATTTTAAAAGGAGATTACTTTTTCAAGCAGCCGGTAACTTCTTTGCACTTTTACCTCCAATTCTTGCAGAACTTGTAAACAGTTTTCTCTAGAGGGAGAATGGCCAAACCCTAGAAATTGACTCCAATTGAGCTCGCCTTTTCGCCAAAGGAACATTTTGAGGACAATGTCAATAAATTCATTAACAATGAGACAATTACCAATGATGAAAAATTAATTCTGCCTCAAAATGCACTTCGCCGAGTCGACAAACATAAACCCTATCGTGAGAGACCACTCAAAGTAAATGTCGTTGATCACAATAAGGAAATGACTCCATCATCATCATCATCAACAACAATAATACCAAAAGAAGAAGATTTGTCTAAAGTTATGACAAGTGTTGCAGATCTAATGCCATATTCCTATCGTGAACAGTGTAAAAGACTGTTGACATATCTCAATGACAGTGAACATGTTCAAATTGATGCTAATGGGAATCAAGTTGTAATCCATGACAAGACCTATATTCTTTCCCAAAAGCCTTATTGACACTAAAAATGTTTTAAAACGATTAAAGGAATTTAGTCAAATATCAAATGATGTTTTTAAATCATTTTCGGAAAATACTAGCACGGCAAGTGGAAATGATTTGACAAGAGTTATGAGTGGAGGAGTCAAGCTAAGACGTCTTAATATTACTTCATCCCCCTCACCATCACCTGCTAGTATGCAAATGGGCAGCGGACACTTCACTACTTGTTTACATATAAAATGATTGAAGCATTGAAACATGTTTATGAGAATATTGGTGTAGTGGGTAGTTTAAGTTCACCCACCACACTTGCTCAAGTCACTGGACTTGAAAATAATCGGGCGGCAGAGTATCTACAGAATGAATCAAGTTACTCTCTACCTCGTAATCGCAGAGTTCGTGGTAATCACTATCGAAAAACTAAAGCCTTTTTCCCATTACAAATATTACAAACAGATCTTTTGACTCTGGATGAGATTCACCGGCGTCACAATCACCCACACAAGTACATTATACTTGTAATCAGTGTTTTTAGTCGCTATGCATATGCCATTCCACTGCGGTCAAAGAGCGGCGATGAAGTTGCTAAAGCTCTTGAAATCATCCTTGAACAGGGTAGTGAATTTGTTAATCCCCATGTAAAGAAGGTTCTACTGAAATATAATACAATCCTCTACCATAGTCATAGTCCATTAAAGGCAGCATTGGCCGAAAGGCTGATAAGAACTATTCGACTTTTAATTTCTAGATATTGCACTTTGAAAAATAGTGCCGTTTTTATTCATGATTTTGATAAAATCATGTTGATTTATAATCAACGTCCACATCGATCCCTGTCCAACTCAACCCCAACAGAAGTTCATCATGATGTCTATACATTTGACACATTTCTTAAACAATATTCCAATGGTGGTAATGAGAAGAAAAAGAAGAAATTCAATGTTGGTGATACTGTTCGAATCAATCGAATGTCTCCAAACTCTTGGACACTACACCCATAACGTATCGTCACGTGACATGAAATATGATGAGATTCTTGTTGGCTTTTATGGTTATGAATTACAAAAAGTTAAAAACACCGGAATCTATTAGATTGAAAAGATATTAAAGACTCGTACTCGCAGGGGTATGAAACAGCAGCTTGTTCGTTGGCTAGGATACAACTCTGATTTTGATTCGTGGATATCCGCCGAGGACATACACAATGCCCAATGATTTTTATGTAACGTTTATGTCCAACGTCTCCGACCCCCTCTGCAATGATTTGAATAAAACAAGTGATTTTTGGACGAAACTCTCCCCCACCATCAAATTCGATAATGGAAAATATGAAGTTGCTCTTGTCGATTGTATTCTCAAAAATACATATGATATTCTGAAAAAAGATCGCGTGTATGAGATAAAAGTTATACCATTCGATTGGTCACTTTTTGTCGAGTATGAATGGGTTGATGCATTTTAATATAGTGACTATCCGGATGTTACATTGAGATATAAAGAATATGGTACTCTGACGGATTTGTATCGCGCAATCAATAGAAAAATCTCGTAGGAATCGTAGGAATGGTACATTCCATTTTAATTATTCAATGGAGCACGATAGGATTTACTTTACCTCACCTGTTGACATTGAAATGATTCATCTCAATGATAATCTGACAGAAGTTCTTGGCTTTAAACAGAATATGATCAATGGAAAAAACGCAGGCACTGTTAGCGGGATGGATCAAGTTGTTTTTGCTGATTATCCACCTGGTCTCGCCTCGGACTCTTGAATATTTCTTTATGCATCCTTTGTGGAAACATAGAGAGTTGGTAATTGAAGTGTCCCCCTCCTACGTGTTCTTGAACGAAAAACCACCCATGAACATATTCAGCACTATAATATAAAGCATCTTCAGTATGTTCCTGTAAACACTTCGTATTTGGAACTCTGTCAGTTAACACTAAGAAATGAATTAGGTGATCCTCTAGCAATAACAAAAGGTTTGGCCGTGATTACATGTCATTTCCAACCCATTCAGCAACAACAACAAAATGGCTAATAGAAAAAAAATATTTATATGTCCTGATATTGATTGCTATGTTACTGCTCTCCAACCACGACAATTGGGCCATGGAATGGACTATTATAAAGGCCGTTCGTCAATATTGGGCTACGGTCTTGGCAGTTGGTTTGCTAAGCTGTTTTGCTCTGCAACACCGCTGGCTGAAAAATTTATTGTGCCGGTTGCTGCAGATTTTGCATCCTCTACGCTACACGATTGGGGACATGGTAAAGATTTTAAAGAAAGTGTTTCACAAAATCTCAGGTCCAGCGCACGATCCCTTGGCGCGCGATTGAAATCATGACAAAGCGGAAAAGGTTTTAAAAGGAAGAGAAACATCTCATCACTCATCAGTCTCTACTCAAGTCAGAAGCAAAAGACATCATGACTCTTGTCAAAGAAAAGTCAGAATAAGAAAAAGAACCCAAGAAGAAAAATTGTTAGATCGAAAAAGGATTTCTTTTCTTAGATTGATATGGCATATCTACCCCATAAGGAATCTAATCCCACTGTCACCACATCTCTAATTCTTTTCAATGCAGAAAGTGTGGATGTCAGTGTAAAACATGGGTACTATGAACAATTCTATCCACAGCAACCCCTCTCTGAAAACATACATTTTCAAATTTATTCCAATGAAGACTATTTTATAGATTTATCATCCACATTTATCGATTTAAAAGTTGTGGTGAGGAAAAAGTCTGACAATTTACCTCCCTCCAACGTTGATGGTATATCCTATGAAAATGGTATACTACCCAATTTATTTAAACAAATATGCGTCTATATAAATGGAATATTGGTGAGTACTAGCAATAATCTATCAAACTATGCGAGTTACATACAATTTATGTTGATGACTCCAATGGCCTATAAGAAATTGAGAGGTCTGCCAATGGGCTATGACTATAGATCAAATGTTGATACGGACGGTGAACTCACTTGGGCAGTGAGCAAGGAGTATCATCTAGTTGGTAGACTCAATCATGAAATATTCAATATATCCCAATGGATGCCCCCCAATGTTAAAGTGATATAAAGTTACAACTTGCACCGTCCAATTTCATATTTTGAAAAACACTTGATGCAGCACCCGATGCTAATGTCAATCTCACCTCGGCAATACTTCATGTGCGAAAACAACAGGTTATGAGTTCTGTTGCTTTGGCAATTGAAAAACTAAGAGCCTCTGGAAATAATATCAAACTGCTCGTTCCTCACACAATCGCCAATCAACTTCATATTGCCACTGGATCAAGTACCTACACCGATTCTTCATTTATAAATGGTGAAATCCCTTCGAAAATTGCCTTGGCTTTTGTAAAAAGTGCCAGTGTCATAGGATCGTGGACAAGTTCGCCACATGAATTTGAATTATTTGGACTTTCCTCTCTTGTATGCAAAGTAAATGGAATTCCTCTCTACAATTTGTCCTTTGATAAATCCTATAGCACCCTATATGAATTGACAATGCAATCCCTAGATCGAGATTCTCAACTATATGAAAATAGTATAACCGATTCAATGTTCGCAAAAAGTCATGGTATCATTGTATTGGACTTGTCTTGTGATCAAGATATGAGTATTTTCCGAATGGCTATTTTGTGTTTAGAGTGTACCTTTGACAAACCATTAACAGAGAGTGTAACATTAATCTCACTCAATGAATTTGAAACCTATTGGGAAATAACCCTCGACGGTACTGTTCTATTAGACTTGGCACCATGAACACCAGTCAAATAATCGATGTATTTAACATGGATCCTTTTATGTTCAAATACAAATCCTATTGTGTACCCTCAGATTTCTTTGATTATATTCATACTGTTAACAAAACCATTATCATTGTTAATAGTAGTTCGTCGACTGTGCAGACGGGTCATTGGCTATGCAGCTTTCAAACAGCGAAGAATATAGAATTTTTTGATCCTCTTGGTCCACCATATGCATTCTACACACCACACATCAAAAACTACCTTGAAGGAAGTGGGAAAACAATTATTCAAAATCGGATGCGAGTACAAGATTTATCAACCAAAAGCTGTGGTTTTCATGCATTACTATATTTCATTTTTTGATGTCGTGACTATACTTTCAGTGAATTTCTCAACATTTATGTACACAGTCCACGTTTGAATGACTTTCTAGTAGAAAATACCCTCTCAGACCTGTATAATGTTGATTTCAATACCCTAAGAATAAAGCGTTTTAAAAATGTATGTGAAATTGTTTATTTATAAAATATATATGCAGTATAAAAAAAGTCTTTCGTCTTCATTGTTTAGATTTCTTCTTCTTCTTCCTCATAGTCAATTAGATTGTCATCATCATAGTCGTCGTCGACAACGTTTAGTGGTGGCAGATCATTGGGACTCAACTTGTACTGATCCTGGCGTGCAAAGTCAGGGTCACATTTTCCGCAATATATTGTAACTTCATTTTTATTATCTCTTCTTGTGAATTCAATGACACTATTACGATTCACATTGTAAAATTTGCCTTTTTCTATCTGATTATTTGAAGTAATGTCGCACACAATATTCTCATTTGAAGAATCACTTTCTGTCACAGCTAAATAAAAATCACTAGGTTTATAATTATTGCTAGCATTGTCCTCACAACCATGACGCAGAAACCATGCTCTCTTAATGTTCTTACAATTGAAACATGCTCCAAATTATTCTTCCCAATACAATTTAAATCCACGACGATACCAATCCCTTAGAAATAAACTGAAGTCACGTTTAGGGTTTTTTACAATCATACCAGGATAAGTATTTTCCCACTGGTCAAACTTATCATAATGGCAATTGGAGCATAGATATCCATTAGGATGAGTCACAAGTCTCTTCAAGACAAGTATTACAGTCCTTAATTTGTACAGCTTATCCTTTATGCAATTTACACGGGTTGCATAATCTACACTTTTATTATAGTCATCAACTGTAGTACAGTTCTCACATGATGACCAGCTGCCCAATGTATATAAACATAGTGAACATGTATGATACATTTTTTCGATGTTGTCCGTCTCACTGCCAAAAAGAAACTGACTCAAAATCAATAAAAAAAAACATTGTCTTTTGGAGGAGGAGGAGGAGGAGGAGAAGTAATCGAGTATCGTCACAAAAACTTATTTCCTATTGTTTTAAAGAATGAATTTCTAGGTAGTGGTTAAAAGCAGAATCACAATGTCATTTTGCTTCGTTTCAATTAATATATCAGTAAATTGAGTAAATGCATTTGATTCACAAGGCATAAGCTTCATACAATAGTCCAAAGATGGGGAATCAGTTCCCATTATACTGTTAAGCATTTCTAGAGAAAATATTTTCCGTTGAAGAGATAATTCCAAAAAGTCATCATCTAACATTAAACATTTTTTCCAGTTTGACTAGATTCCGTAAGATCTTGTTTCTCAAATCCAATCATTTTCGTTCTTGATACTCCCACTACCAACTATAGACTAAAATAACAATTGCAAGTTTCTACTTTGTGCACAATCTCAATACCTCTTGGTCATCCCCCACTATAGAGAGAGAGAAAGTGGAGTAAACGATCATCTAGAGTGTCTAATCAAAAAAAGCATTATAAAAAAATATTTTTTTTACAGAAATGTAATAAAAGAATATATTTTCAATCTCTTGGCGTTAGGTGAGTCAATCCATTTTCCTCAATGTGCTTCATAATAACATTCAATCCATGCTGTAGTCGTAATAAATACATTATATTCACTTTTGCGGCAAAGCATAGTTGTTCATCTGACTTAAATTTACTCAATGATGTAACGTATCTACCAAACATCTCATCTCACTCAAATGTTAGTCGGGAATCCTTTCCAATTTCAATTGCTACATTGGGGACCCTTGTCTTCACAACATCACTGTCAGCTCTTTCGAGGTGTAATAGTGTGAAACTACTCATTTTCACTATATTTTAACGTTTATTTCTCCAATTTGAAATAATGTAAACTAATCAAATTCAACATATTGACTGAGATACTAACTCGGTATTGGGCTTTTTATGTCCACGCTCAATGTCAGAGTAAAAGCGTCAACTCCTATAATCATGCTACAATGAAGAATCATGTCCAACATTAAAACATCCATAACAGCCTGAAAAACTATTAAACACCATATAACAATACGTATAATCAATCATAAAGTAACACACATATTCAACCATATATAAAAAACCATCTCTGTAATAACAATCAGACTCCCATACAATAAAACATCATATATAACACCAATACTATTAACAATAAAAATCCATAAACATAAAACATCCATATACCTGTATTGTCTCTTTAATTGATACAGTAATGTCCTACCTGTCCGCTATCTTTCATTGACACAGTAATGTCCTATCTGTCTGTTACCTTAGATTGACACAGTAATGTCCTATTTGTCTGCTACCTTAGATTGACACAGTAATGTCCCTATCTGTCTGCTACCTTAGATTGACACAGTAATGTCCTATCTGTCTGCTACCTTAGATTGACACACTAATGTCCTATCTGTCTTGTACCTTAGATTGACACATCACTACTCTCCCACGCTCATTTTTGTCCAAAGTCATCCGATCAAAATTTTGAGATAGCCATTTTGTTCAGCGTGGTCGAAAAAAATAATAACTATGTCTTTGAGGATGGCTTAATCCCCACAGTCCCCGGGGGAAGGTCTACAAGTTGTGAACTTTGCCTAATTTTTACATATAGTATTGGTTATTAGGAAGTATACAGAAGTTTTCGGGGGGATTTTTTGGGGGCTGGGGGTGGGTCCGGTGTTACGTAGGAGGATCTTTCCATGGGGGAAGGGACATTGCTATGAAGGGGGGGCCGGATATCCCAGCATTACTTAAAAAACGATCAGAAATTAAATAATAAAAAAAAACAATTTTTTCAACTGAAAGTAAGGAGCAACATCAAAATTTTACACGAACAGAAATTAATATGTATATGATTGGGTTCACTCCTACTCATTACCTCGCTCTTTACGTTAAAGTTTTTTTGTACTTTCATCAGAGCTATTTATTCTAATTAACGGCCTTTGTGATTAAGGGTTCATTCTTAAAGAATAGGAACAAAATTTGAACTTTAGCGTAAAAAGCGAGGTATTGACTAGGGGGCGAACCCCCTAATATACGTAATACAAATATACGAATGTAGAAGTTCGTTACCTAAGTTAGTTCGTAAGTTACGTCAGAACAAAATTTCAAGAAAGCCATTTAGCCAAAAAAAGTAAAATTTATATGCAAGTTTTGTCTTAATTATTCATGAACCGTGATCCAAAATAAATGTTGCATTAACTCAAAAACGTTCAGAAATTTAATTAAAAAAAACAAGTTTTTTTTACTTGAAAGTAAGGAGTGACATTAAAACTTAAAACGAACATAAATTATTCCCTATATGAAAGGGGCTGCCCCCTCCTCAACCCCTCGCTCTTTACGCTAACGTTTGACTCTGTCTCACAACTTTGTTTTTTAAACAATAAAAAACTTTAGCGTAAAGAGCGATGATATCCCCTTTTATGAAAAAAAATAAGGAAAAGCAACAAAAACAAAAATATTTGCAGCTTGAAATATTTCAAGCAAAATGAATTAGCATGACCTTAGAATAGAATCGTAAGGATAAGTTTTCGGAAGTCATTGAAGTCCAAGAAATGTTCCAGACCTCAGTTTTCATCACTAATAATTAATTATTCGTCATTGTTTTCGTTTGAAGACGAAAAATTAAAAAAAAACATTTTATGCCATTTTTATTGCTATAAATACGAAAATTATGACGTTTTCCTCTTTTATATACCGTAATATACATTTAAGGGGCTAAAAGTACTCGCATCTATCAATTTTGGCGAAGACTATAAGTAAAATTAAGGATTAATTAAGGATGTGCAAATAATTGGAGATGTGGAACACATCCTGGAGGCAAACTATAGTGTGGCTTGCGGCCACGAGGCTTCTATCCACACTAATTTGTTCCCAACTGTAACTCCGTGGCTTAGGAATTAAAACCTCATATCTGTTTACGGACTTCCAGACATTAGTTTAAAGCTTACGGAACTTGCTGGCAAGCTGCCTCACGCCACCACCAATTATCTGCCTGCCCACAGTGCCCTTACTCGTTTGATATTTTTTTTTAGTAGGTTATGAATAAATTATTACTGTCCGATGGAAATGGATAGAACTATATGTCTTCGTCCTGATTTGTCTTTCACATGGAAAGATGGCTTTTTCAAATTTCTGTCTTTTCTGACTTCAAAAAACTATACCTTAACTCATCATTCTTATTGGTCAGTCACAAAATTTATGCTTCAACGTTGAACATCGTTCAACTCGAGAAATCACGAACGGAATAAATAATTGGTGCCGTAGTTGCACTAATTCTGATTTTATCGATAAGGGTGACGATATTCAGGCCCGGGCATTAAACTAAAATACTAGATGACATTGAGAGGATAAAGGTTCCTTAAGTAATAAGAGACTTCAGCGATATGAGCCGAAATTCTATTTCAAAACTACCCATATTCTGACCAATTCTGCTTTATAAATTAATAATAAGTGTGATAAGGGGATAAATAAAGGGATAATGCGATAAATAAGGGGATACATAAGGCAGGGTCGTATCCAAGATTTGTTTTTGTGGGGGATGGGGGTTACAAAAGGATTTTTTGGGGGAGAGGGGGGAGGGGGTACAAAAACTTTTAAAAACGCAACAAAACTTGTTTATATTCATTTTTGCTACGTTTTTACGAGTCGGGATAACATTTCAGTGTGGGGGGAGTCAAAATCCCTACCCCCCTGGTTTCGGCCTTGAAATAAGGGGTAATAGTAAAAGGGATAACTTATTTTTTTACAGGAGAGAGGAAAAACTGTTTTTGGTATTCTTCTTTTCGAGGTCAAAACGAACCTCTTGATGAGGTCAAGTTGGTTTGAAGTGCTTTTAACTGATGTTTGGTCAAACTATTAAGTGAACGAATGGTCAGAAAAGCGCTGGGTTGAATGGTATGTTGGGTCAATTGAATGGTCACTAACTAAAGTATGATGATACTTTTTAGACTTAGATATGCATAGATAAAGTTTTAAAAGAAGAACAGCGTCGTTTTAGGAAGGGTAGAGGATGCTGAGGATTTATGCCGCCTAGATGAAAATGTTAGCAAAATGAATGAACTTTTAGAGGTTTGTGAGTGCAGGGCACAAGAGTCGGCTTGAAAATTAGTATCAAGAAGACTAAGTCGCTCACCCTAGAAATAATTGAAGGTGAAGAGACGATGTTGGGTAAAGAGATGAACAATTAAGTGGAAAATTTCACTTATCTGGGCAGTATTATTAGAAAAGACGGTGGGTGCAGTGGATATGTTTGAAGTAGAATAGTCAAGACCCAAGGTTTTTTTTCACATTTGAAAAGTTTGGAAGAGTAGGAATATAAGTCTGCAAACCAAGATTAAAATATTGGAAGCCACAACGATGACAGTTGTCAAGTATGGTTCTGAAGTGTGGGTGCTCCGAAAAATGAAGGAGGAGTTGTTAGATGTTTTCCAGAGAAATTGCCTATAGAATTTTTTGGGTACCCGACTGACAGACCGTATCTCAAATTGAATTCCGCTATCTACGGTTATAATGAGGGAAATGATGAGATAGCTAGGACACGTTCTGCGGATGAAGGATGACAGATTGCCACAAGTTGTCCTTTTTGGCCAGCTGTCTAGAGTCAAACGAAAAGAGGATCGTCCCCGAATGGGGTGCGATGGAGTCTTAAGGAAATATTTAAGGGAAATGGGGACATCTTGGGAAGGGGTAAAGAGGGAGGCTTTGAATAGATAGGGGCGTAGGAGGAGTGTGCGTAGCTGTGTTGACGTCAGTTGGCTTAGTGCTGCTGTGAGTTGTTAGTTGTAGGAGTAGTAGTAGACCCTTTATAGAATTTTTGATCGGCTGAAAGAATTATGAAAAATGGGTCTTAAGAAATACCGGATATAGAAGAATGTTTCAAAATACATAGCAAATATATTTTAAATGTTTTTTTGAAAGAAATTCTTTTGCTCAGCTTTACGATAATATTTTAAGGGTGATAGGGCATAAAATTTTTAACTTCTCTCGTTTTCCATTTACATTCTAATTTTATGATACATATGAAAGGGGTTAATTACGGACACAATTTTCAGTCGATGATAGTTGAACTCTTGCAATGCTGCTGACATACGCTACTGTCATCTCTTTATTGTTTGGCTGTAGATATATCTGATGGTTAAGATTTGACATCTGATAGGATAAAATACATAGTTTTCACCTCTTCTTTAGACTTGATCAAATACTGAATTTATTTCATTATTAGTTTTTTATTCAATGCTGAATTAATTTTTTAAATAAAACATTTTACTTTTTTTATATTGTGGATTTAATTAATAATCCATCCTCCATACCATACCGTGGGATTTGGGGGGAGGGTTAGGTTGTGTTATGTTTTTTGTCAATAATTGATATTATATAAATGAATACAGATATTGGAAAATAAATATGTAAAAGTTTGATAAGAAGTAATTTGGTATACATAGATAGACAAGCACACCGGGAATTTTAATACGTCGTAGGATTCTAAATCCTAACCGCTTTAGCTTGTGGTAATTTTACCTATTTTGAATATCATAATCAGGCCAGAAAAAAAGTAGGGCCATCTTTTGGAGTTTCTTTTTTGAAAAGCCGGTTATTGGGGATTTCTTTTTGAAATGCAAGTTATTAGCAGACAATCTATAAATTAAAAACAAGTTTTACTTAGTTTTCTGCGGACTAGTTCAAACAGAAATACTAAAAAGGATTAAGGGTGTTGGGGAGTAATGGGACCCCATAAATTTCTAAAAATATTTTATTTTGTATCTTATTAATAAAATTGGAAACAATCGAAATTCCCCCCCCCCCTTCCCCCTAGGCTTTGAACAATACTTTTTTTCTGTTTTCATTTAAAAAAAATTCTGTCTACCCCCACCCCCACCCTATATTTTCGTCGATTGAGACCAGTTTATTTCACATAATTATTCAGTTCTAGCACTAATCTGAAGAATTTATATGAAAAACTGGATCAACTGATCAAAAACCGATGTTAGGCCTCGAGTGGACATTATAAAATTGGCAATTGCTTTTATAATATTGGGTATATAGACCCCAAGACTTTAGGGAGGGGTACAAAAGATTCACTGACTTTTAGTCTCGGCTACCTCAATATAATTTCACAGTTGGAGTTTAGTTTATATTAGGTATGTTTTATTCACATATCGGAGATAGAAAAATGATACCTGCCCGGTTTTAGTCATTACAATTTTTTGGAGATCGAAACAAGTTTCATTAGTCGTCAAAAAAATGTGTCTGTCCAACAAGCATCTCAAATCACTGTGTTATGCATATTCCTGGAATGCTTTAAAAAAAAGTTGTCTGGAAACAACTCACTGATTGCATATACCATTTATCCATTTGAGAAATCGATTGTGCAAATAAGCTGCCTAAGTAAAGAACAATGTTGGCACAATGTATTATTTTTTTTTCCCATACCAGGGCAATTCGTATCGAAGGAGTTGTCGTAGAAACTTCGAAAAGGGCTCATTCGATTGGAAATTGGAATAGCTAGTGCCGTTTTTAATAGTCGAAAGTGATTGGAAGGCATCTAACACCCCTTCCATTCCCACCATTTCCCCAAACACATCTAATCAAAATTTTAAGATAGCCATTTTGTTCAGAGTAACTGATTTCCAAAGAGAATATATGTTTTTTGAGGAGGTTACTCCCCCACAACCCTTAGGGCAAGGGTTTTGTAGTTATGCCCTGGGGGTATTTAACAACGATGTTGGCACAATATATTATTTATTGTTTTTTCCTTTACACCAAGGCAATTCATATCGAAGAAGTTGACGTAGAAACTTCAAAATAGGCTCATTTAATTAGAAACCGGACTGGCTTGTGTTATTTTTCATAGTCAAAAATGATTGGAAGGCAAATAACACCCCTTCCATGCCCATCATTTCCGGAAACACGTCCAATCAAAATTTTGAGATAGCCATTTTGTTTCACGTAGTTGAAAGTTCTGGAAATTAGGTCTTAGACGATGACAACCACCCTCTCAGTCCTTAGGGTAAAGGTTTTAATTTATGCCCTGGGGGCATATACGGTGTTTATAGAAAGCGTTGCCGTGGAAACTCAAAAAGGGATCATTTGATTGGAAATTGAAAAGCCTAGTGCCCTTTCTAATAATCGAAAGTGATTGGAAGGCTTGACATTTTTTTAGTAGAGATCGATTTGGGTATAATGTATCATTTTGTTGTTGTTGTTGTTGTTTAGACCAGGGCACTTCGTATCGAAGGAGTTGTCGTAGGAACTTCGAAAAGGGCTCCTTCGATTAAAAATAGAAAGGGCTGATGTCCTTTTTAATAGTCGAAAATGATTGGAGGGAAACTAATCCCCCTCCCACGCCCACCCTCCCATTTTCCTTTATGTTTAAAAAGTAAATGTTGCCTTAAGATTAAATCAAAATGCACTGTGTTGATGCTAATTCCCCATAAGGCATCTCAGCAGTATTCCAAGAACAACTGAGGGTATTATGTTCCAACTTTTGGAGTTTCTTCTGCTATTGAAATTTGACCAAATCAAAATAGCGTAAGTGTATCCAAGCTATCAAAGAAAGTAAATAAATTTTTTTGCGAATGTTATCAAGTTTTCCATTTCAGGTCAACTACAGGAGGTATGAAACTAAATTAAACACTACTATTTGTGTCCAGATTTTTAAAAGAGTCTATGTTTTTAAATGTTGCTGAAAATTTTTTTTTTCAGCCTACAAATAGCAGGCCGAACTATAAATTCTTAAAAAAACGAAAAATTCAAAGTATTATTTTCTTTTTCCCTGAAAAGACTATGTCAATATAAAACGAACAAAAATTAATTAAAAAGCTGTTTCCGCAAAGTAATTTTTTCAAAGAAAAGTAAAGAACTCCATTAAAAAAAAAATTAGCAAAATTAAAATCAAAATATCTACCAAGCTTGAAACTACAACAAATCAGCATCGATAAATAAAAGAACCCCAAAACAAACAGAAATTACAATAAATAACCGCGTCAAACTAAAAACGGGCCGAAATTAACATAAGCTGGGTTCAAAACCCTTATTCCTTCCCGAGGCCAGAGCATAAATTGCGCTTTACAGAAAAAAATACAAATGAATATGCATTGTCAGTTCAATATATATACACTAATATTTAGTAATCAATGTGTTAATAATATTTGATTTATTAAAGTTATTAAAGTAAAAACATTTATATTTTTTCAGTAAAGTGAAAACCATGCTCTGCTTTGGGTAGGCATAGGGGTTTTGAGCCCAACTCATGTTAATTTCTGCTCGTTTTGTGTTTGACTCGGTTATTTATTGTAATTTCTGTTCGTTTCGGGTTTCATTTATTTATCGATGCTGATTTATGGTAGTTTCCCGCTTGGTAGATTATCTAGAGCTAGTATAGAAACATATCTATAGAAATCAATTATTTTTTTTTGCACAGTTAGCAGAGCACACTGAAGTTGAAGTAGCCTTAAACTTTGACTTGAAACGTTATAACTTGACCACTTATTTTAGAAAAGAATTTTTGAGGGTTATTCCGAGTTGATAAGAAAAGAGGGTAAAGATGCAGTTTAGTTCTTCCTGTATTGTAGGGCACAGGAGCCCTATGGGAAAGGTGCGGGTTTGTTGTCCCTTATAAAAAGACTTATTTCAGCAAATACAAAGAAGAAGCCCATTTGCGGCACTTTGTGGGACCCCAAGGTGCAATACTAGCATTAGATCCCGCAAATGGCAGTTTACCCTCGTCAAGTTCTGGCTATACCGGCCACATTTGCCCCAGCTAAACGGCTTTTTAGCACGACAGGACTGATAGTGATTGCAAATAGATCAATGATCCAGGGGGAGCAAACAAACTCACTTTTGTTACATCAGTTGTAACTGAAGTGATGTAACCGCTGATTTAAAATAGTTGGTGTTGTTAAGCCATGGTATCTGACATGTATGCAGTGTCTTTTCGATGTTGTTATTTGTTTTGTTTTTTCACTTCCTTTTCGTATGTATTTGATGAACAGGAGATGTTTGAACTTCAAACTTTGAAAGTTATACACACATTAGCCCAAATAATTAACAAGAAGGAAATGACTAAAGACGGGATTTTATAGGAACAATGCGATGTTAAACATAAACCCAACAAGTAAGTAAGTCAAGTAAGTCAGGTTGTTCCTGTATGTTTTTAGCCAACCATTTAAAAATCCTTACTAAAATCAAGGTTGAACGTGCTTGGTGAAGTGGAATTTTATTATTATTTTTAATCAGAAAAATTGGCGCGCCGTGGCGCGCCGCCGGTCTAAAATCCGCGGCGCGCCGCCAAAAAAATTTCGGCGCGCCTGCCGCCGCGCCGCCGCCGATACTAAATCACGCATTCGCCGCCGTCATGTCGGCGTGGCGCGGCTTCGGGGACTAGTAACGTGTTGCCCGTTTTGCTCTCTCTGCTACGGTGTCAAACACTTCTTGTAACTTTGAGACTTAAAGAACAGGTTTGATATTGTCCCCTTACTGCAGTTCTATCGCGGTGTCTTTCCCACAGAAAAATACCAGTTGTAACTGAAGTGATGTAACCGCTGATTTAAAATAGTTGGTGTTGTTAAGCCATGGTATCTGACATGTATGCAGTGTTTCCAACCAATAAGATTTTTTCTTAGCCAAAAATGTCAAATTTATTTTAAAAGATGGTGCGTGTTTAGGACTATGTTTATCAAAGAAGAAGCCACTTAATTTGCACCAAAATTTAGGATGGGATTCTACTGAACTCTGCAAAATTCTCAAGTCTGGTGACTTAAAACTCATGTCTGATACGAAGTCTCAATAAAAATCTGCCTCCCAGGGATTTTCTATCTTGGAAATTCATTGAACAGGGTGAATAAAAATCAGTTTAGGCTAGACTACATCCAAAGCAATGGCCAATGAAGGAGTTTTATGAAAAAAATTTTTTTTTTTTAATGGACTTGATCAATTTGGATTTTGAATTAATGCTTCCAAAAATTTTCTCTGTTCACATATCCTGTTTATTACCCGGGTATTAATCGACTAGCACTTTTGACCAGTATGAAACGTATGAATTGCGCTACGAGAATGTGAATCACCGACAGTCGTCATGAGAGCTCCCTTCGAGTTGCCACAACATCAATCAAATCAGACATTGGGCGCCTTGTTCATGAGAAGCAGTGCTAGAAGCAGGCTCATTGATAGCTAAAAGATCAATTATTTTAATATAGAAATTTCATTTAGATTTTAAACAAAAAATTTATATCAAGCTTAAAATGGTTAATAACACTTATATTTTTCAATTTAGATTTTAGAACTAGAGTTTGCACGAAAAATACATAGGCTATTTATTTAATTTAACCTTTAAAATAACTCACCTAATTTAGGAATAATATTCGAATGAAAATAAAATCAATATCTTAGCTATTTTATGCATAAATTAATTGCCTTATCTAACCTGTTTGATACATACAAAATTCAATTATGTGGTGCGCGAAACAGTTCACACTAATGACAATGTCCTTTCCTTAAAAAAAAAGATTGGACACACCTGATGCAGTAGGGGATATATGACATTCTGATGTACAACACACAAAGATTGCTATTTTTATTGCCATCATATATATATATTGCATTTATGTGAATTGCAATGTCTATTGAGTTGAACTGCTTGATTTTTCCACCTTTGATCTCTAGTCAATATAAGGTCTTTGAATAGACCAGGTCTGACATAAATATCACTATTTTTATTGCTTTTATATATTCCACCCAACAAGGAATGTATCCTTCATTGGGTATCTTATTTTGACCTTTAAACGCTAATCTATGTAAGGTATTTGAGTAGACCTGACTCAATTAGTATGATTTTATGCTAATTCTTTTCTCTTAGTTGTAAGTGCTCAAGAAGGCTTACTTGGTTATACTTACTGTGACTTTCGTGACGTTTGTTTGGGAGGTTTGATTTTATGTTAATTATAGTCTATTAGTTGTAGACACACAAGAAGGTTTGCTTGGCTATATTTCTCGTGACCTTTACTGTGACGTTTGATTTTATTTTAGTTATTCTATCTTAGCTTTAAAGAACCAAGAAAGCTTTCCTTGCTATAGCTACTGTGCCTTTTGTGACGTTTGTATGTGACGTTTGTTTTTATGCTGATGATTCTATCTTGTCTGTATACGCCCAAGAAGGCTTACAAGAACGATGTATTTACAGTGACTTTTGTGACGTTTGTTTCTGACGTTTATTGTGATGTTTGACGTTATATTAATTATCCTCTCTTAGTTATACACGCAGAAGAAGGCTTAATTGGCTATATTTACTGTGACCTTTGACGTTTTATTCTGTGTTCATCATTCTTTCTTAGTTGTACACGCACGAGACGGCTTCCTTGGCTCTATTTACTATGATCTTTGCGAGGTTTGTTTGTGACGTTTACTGTGATTTTGACGTTATATTAATTATTCTCTCTTAGTTGTGCACGCACAAGAAGGCTTAATTGGCTATATTTCTGTGACTTTTGACGTTTTATTTTGTGTTCATCATTCTTTCTTAGTTGTACACGCACGAGACGGCTTCCTTGGCTCTATTTACTATGATCTTTGCGAGGTTTGTTTGTGACGTTTACTGTGATTTTGACGTTATATTAATTATTCTCTCTTAGTTGTGCACGCACAAGATGGCTTAATTGGCTATATTTCTGTGACTTTTGACGTTTTATTTTGTGTTCATAATACTTTCTTAGTTGTACACGCACGAGACGGCTTCCTTGGCTCTATTTACTATGATCTTTGCGAGGTTTGTTTGTGACATTTACTGTGATTTTGACGTTATTTTAATTATTCTCTCTTAGTTGTGCACGCACAAGAAGGTTTACTTGGCTATATTTACTGTGACTTTTTCGAACGACATGGAAAGCCACATCAAGACTGTCATTTTACAATTGTTGGGGGACGAACGCTGAGTGATGGAAGTTATCAAGTATGTTTGATTTAATTTCTAATTTTGTTTCATGTTTAGTAATGTTTAGGCTGATTAGTGGTATTTAGTAATGTTTGTGTTGTTTTTGTAGTAAAAAAATTACCAAATGTGCTCTAAGAAAATATTCTAAGTACTGTATTATGGAAACTGAGTTATTTGTTTTTATTGAAAAATATGTCTAATTTGTAGTTTTAGGTGTTTGGTTTTTTGTTGTAACACTTAGTATGAATGATCATTTTAACACTTATTTGATTATAATCAATTATATAACACTTATTTAATTTTTCTTGTAAATATTTTTTTTAAACAGGTCCAAAAAAAGAATTGATATAAATGTACTAAGAATTATTACTGTAATTTTGCATTTCACGGAACGCCAGAGCTACTCGTGGGATGTTTATTTCTGCATCAGCATGTATTGGAGGTTTATTGTGCGGGGTCACCACTTTTAAAGGCAAAAATGGCGCAAAGAGTTGCTATGCCACTTACTGGAGGGGGAAATCCCTCGCTGGCCTCAAATTAATGGGATTTTCGTGGATAATCCAATGGTTCTGTATACTAACGTGATCAGATGGTCTATGGCCACATTTAAAGCCAAAGTTTACCGATAAGATTTTCCAATTAACCCTTTAGTTTCGACCTAAGCTGAAAAGTTAAAAAAGGTACATAGAAAATTCTTGCTGTATTGACAAACACGCGGTATAAAATGAACTGAACTAAAAATGGACTTTTCCTCTCAGCCCGCTAGCCACAGCACGGGGTGGGTGTTATTAGGGATGGTGAAGAATCTTTCCAGCCAATCCTTGAACTTACTACTCTACTGGCCAATCTCCCTAACTGTGCAATGTCTCCCTCGTGGTCTATTAAACACGTACGCAGTTAAAAGGACCCAAAATGACGTCCAAAAATAATTGGAAAATTAATATTTATTACTTAAGGAAGGAAAATAATTAAGGGGCCCAAAGAAATGAACCTGGGAGGGACATTTATCTGACAAAACTGGGACCAAGGGTTCCAACAGCATGCTTTACGAAATATCTGCTGCAAGTAGAATAAGCAATTGTAAAAATTTTGATATGTAGTTGGGAAGGGCTGGATCGATTCCCCTCCTCCTGCATAGGTATTTAACACATAGGTATATAACACTTATTCACTTATATAATCGATTATAACACTTATTTTATTATTAAGGGTTTTAACCAAGACTGTCAAAATACCCCCATTTGTATTGAGCACGTTCCTGTTGAGTACATTGTAAAATAAAACAAAAAATATTTCTGTAGCCTAAATTTTAAGAATAAAAAAAACATTTCTTGGTTTATTAACATCAAATAGATATTAATCTTACTTGCTGAAAAAATCATTCAAACAAAATAGAAAAGTTTAAATGCAAAAATGCTTTAAAAGTATTAAAATGCTTGTTTTAAAATGTCAAAAAGTATTTTTATGAGTATATCTAAATAAAAAGTAGCATAAAAACTCTGATCTGTTATATGACTTGTCTCAGCCTCAATTATGTAGAATGAAACATAGTGTTTTTGTTTTTGCGAAAGAGTAATGTTTCTCGGAAAGACTAAAAGACTCCCGAGGAGCTAAACGACCCTCTTGCTTTTTAACGTGGCAACTTGTTGGTTTTAAACAATTTATTTTGATTAATTTCCTTTACTATATTAATTTTTGGGGACGAAGGGGGTATGGTGCCATTTTTACCTTCAGGAGCCAGTTCATGGACTTTTTATTCTGAATGTTAGAATATTTACGTCATTTTTTCACGTCATTTACGTCATATTTAATGTCAATATTTACAATATTTACGTCAATATTTAATGTCATTTTTTAGCGTTTCTTCTTTGAAAGTGGGATAAATCATTATTTATATATTTTGTTCTGAAACTAAAATTGATATCGGTAGGAGCAGGTGTATGACTGTTTGTGTCGTGAACGTTCAAGACAAGATGCTTGCGTTCTCGTCATTATAATAGCCTTTTGTTTTGGTTTTGAACCGTTCCCTTAAAAGTCTAATATGAAATCAAATGATTATTTTTAGGTTTTAATGAAGTTAAAGAAACTTTCCAATTACGGTTGGAGCAGGGCCGTATCCAGGAATTTTTTTTAGCAGGGGGGGGATATAATTTTTAGTGCATCAAAAATTTGTTGATATTACTTTTTGTTACGTTTTTACGAGTCGGACAAAAATTTCTGGAGGGGGTTAACCCCCTACATCCCTCCCCTGGATACGGCCTTGGGTAGGAGACTAGGAAAAATGCTAAATGAAACTTTCAAAGAGAGAGAACCGAAAAAGCATGATTTTAGACATGACTTTTGCGATTTATCATACGAGTTACTTTGGAAGTCTCTTCTATTTGGTCATGGATTTTATTTTTAAATTCAAAAATGAGGGATCTACGAACAGATGCATTGAACTTCTGTATCCATATCGTTCAATGTAAGAATTTTACGTTCGCCCCTTTCCAATAACCTCTTTAATGTCAATCTGAAGCGTTCCATGCAACTGTAATAATTATTTTTGCGTTTTAACGAAGTTAGAGAAAATTTTCAGCCGTGGAAAATTTTCAAGGAAGAAGGTTAAGTAACAACTTTAACTACTACTACTAACAACTCACTGCAGCACTAAGCCGGCTGAGGCCAGCACATCTACGCACAATCGTCCTCTATCCCAATCTATCCAAAGTTTCCCTCTCTACCCCTCCCAAGAAGTTCCCATTTACTTTAAATCTTTCCTTGCGACATCTTCCCATCCTATTTGGTGGCAAACCGCTTTTTCTTTGTCCCTAGACAGTTGGCCGATAAGGACAATCTTTGGTAGTCCTTCATCCGCAGAACGTGTCCTAGCCATCTCCTCTTTTCTCTCGGAAAATATGATTTTGGACATGATTGTAGTGGTTTTGGATACGGATGACTTAGAAAGTCTCTTGTATTTGGCTATGGAAAATTGAGGAAATATCGCCAATATTTCTGCAGAAATGAAAAAGAAACTTACAGGTGAAATCTGAAATAATAATAAAAAAAAAAAACTAAACGATAGTTGAAAATTACACGCAGATTGCTAATTTGCAAGATCCTGCATAATTTTTAGAAAATATATGTATCTAATTTCTCAATTTTTTTAAGGATTTAACTCATAGTTCTAGATTATCAAAAGACGGCTCATCAGAAAGAAATTTAGCGTTCTGCTGATCTTAAATAACAATTCAAAGAGGGATAAATCATTGTATTAGACAATGAAAATAACAATCAAAAAGTACTGGATATTTTCATCATATATACAGTGACCGTTATCAGCAGTCTAGTGTCTATTAAAAGGATTTATCCCTATTTGAACTGTTATTTATCGTCACGGAAAGGCAGTGTGGTGTCTTCGAAAATATCTACATTTTACCGATCTTATTGATTACCATAAAAGGTTCTGCCGAAACGAAATTCCATTTGCATCCATTTTGTTGTATAAAATGAAATTTTAGCATAAGGGGTGCTAAAAATAGGGGTGCTGAATGGGTTAAATAGGGGTGCTGAAAATCCCTGTTGAATCCTGAGGATACTTTTGGTCTAAGACCTTAATATTCGTATGGGGAGGTGATAGAGCCCCTTGCATTGCTACAATCCTTTTATATGTAGCATGAAAGATTACTTTCACATGACTTTCGACACAGAGGTAGAAAAGTGTGAGCAGGGCATCATGATTGTCATCAGGATCTCTATGGAGGTTGGGGTGACAAGTGCACCCCCTCCTCCCTCCTTATGAATATTCGAGTGATATATTTTTTTTGGGATGAGCGGGATTCTCGAAGCATTGCTTTGCGAATAGTCGACTTGATTGCAAAAACAAACAAAAAACAGAATTTAAGATGGGGCTAGTAGCTCTCTTTCACGTTTAAGAAAGCCCTGGATTGAATAACTCGTAGTAACAAGCTGTAAGTAATGAACAAAGCTTGTCAATAGATTTGAAAACTCTAAAGAAATTTCGGTTTACCAAATGCAACTACAAAATCTATTATTCATGCTGATCTTGAAAATGCAAAATGTATTAGTTTTAAAATAGCTTATTAAAAGCTATTAGGCACATGAAAATTTGCGTAATTATATCCAGAGATGCATAATTGTATCTCTTCATTTCTCTATTTTTTGAGGATTGTCAGTTTTGAAATTAGAAAAACAAATGTTTTTAGAAACTGTATTTGGTATTTGAATTGTGTGGTTTGGGTGCAGGTGTAAGTTCTGGCTTTATTGCAGGTGTAAGTTCTGGCTTTATTTAAAGAATAAAGTTTCTCAATAAAGGATTATTTTTAAAATATTATCAAGCCAATTGACCTTATTTTAGCTCAATGCTGATATTCTTATTAATTCTTACCCTCCCCCCTTTTCTTCACTATCATCACTTGTTACACAACTGGAAAGGTCTTGTTACACAAATGAAAAGGATAGGTCTGGTCATATCACCAGACCTAAGTTTTACAAAAAAACAACTTTACCAATAGTTTTTGTTATCGAAAATGGATTTTCTTGCTCTTAATTGCTTTTAAGCAAAAAAAATATTCTGAAAATGCTGGAACTATTGATGACGGGAAACAAGTAAGGGTCCTTGTCCAAATTAAACAGTAATTTTCGCTTATCTCGTCTAGAGTCAATGTATGAATTTTAATGTGTATGCAGGCGTAACGCAGGACACGGTTTGTAACGTAGCTTAGGCACAGGCGTAAGTTCAGCCTTAATTTAATAACATAAGTCTCTCAATAAATCTTTACAATTGTAAACCTTTACTCATACGACCAAATCTAAATTTTCTGTACAAAACTTGGAAAAATGTTTTTGTCAACAAAAATGAACTCTTTTGTTGTTAGTTGTGGCGGGGCGGGGTGAGACACCGGGTCCTCCTAGATTTTTTCTGGCGCCCTCTTATCGTGCTTTTTTTTCGTTTTTTATTCTTTTTTTTGAATAAATTTGTCAATTTGGTAAATTATTGGCACCTTTGTCACATCCCCCCCCCCAACATTTTGCTCATTGGCGGCCTTGTCGCATTTCCCCCCCCCCCAAGATTTTGCTCTAGATCCGCTTTTGTTTTTAATTGACAAATTTTATTCTGAAAATGGAGCAATTATTGATGAGGGGGAGAATTATAAAGTGACTCTTTCAAACTAGTTAACAATTTGCCCTAGTTTCGTTTAGAGCCAATGCATGAATTTTAATGTGCATTTCCTTTAGATTTATGGTTTATTACTCTGTTTTGTACCAAGCGAAAACCGCTTGGAACTTCAAAATACCAAGTTCAACAAAAATATTTTCGCCCCCTAGAACCATCGATGGTCTATTTATACCTGAAAACCGACATTTTCACGATATTTTATAGTTTTTTGTCGTGTTGAGGTTTTTAGTGATGTATCATATTTTTGCAATGTTGCCACGTTGGGCCGTCAAAATAAATTAGAAAAACTAATTAGTTAAATTTTACACTGCTTTTTATCCATAAAAAATTCAAACGTCAGCAATATGTTGATTCCCGAAGACTTTTTGGTACATTTGGTTTTGGCTCATTTTTTGCGGATTTTTCGCCAGTGTTTCTTTTTTTTTGGTGATCAATAGTTCCAAAAAATGCATAACTGTATTTCGAGGTCTTTTTCATTAAAAAATGAAATTCTGAATTTTTCTTGTTTTACTCAACGAATTCAACTTAACGAATTTAACTTAACGAATTTAAAGAATTAGATTTCATTTTCACTTTCCTTGGTACTTTCGTCAAAAAACAGGTAAGTTATCCGTGGTCCCGCCCTAAACATTTTAAGGCATTGATCTTTGGTGTAAAGGCTGTATAAAGATAGCTTTCGAAAAATAAAACATATACATATGCTTCATATGAAAGATGAAACATGTAAACATAGCTTACTGTATGTAAATTTTTCGTTTTCGAAAGACGAAAATTGATTTTTGGCATAGATTCTTGAAAGTTTTGTTTGAAAGCATGGTACTACTCCAGAGACGTAAAGCTCTTTGATGAAGGTGGCAAAGTCGTGAATGATGTTGCCTGTGTGACATTTTGAAATCTTCAGGGGTATTCAAAATTGTGGATTCATCTTTGAAAAATTCGATATATATACACTGTTTTTGTCTGTTAAGGTTCATACATCAGTTTACTAAACAAAAACCTGTTTTTTGTCTAAAAAAACAAGGCATGTTCTTTAACGAGCTCACTAGCATGGAATTGTGTTCTTAATTTGTTCTTATTTAAAAAAACAAGGCATGTTCTTTAACGAGCTCACTAGCATGGAATTGTGTTCTTAATTTGTTCTTAATTAAAAAAACAAGGCATGTTCTTTAACGAGCTCACTAGCATGGAATTGTGTTCTTCTGCTCAATTTCAAATATCAAAATGCATGTCATTGCAAGCATGGTATTATATCAAGGTGGTAAAATCATGAAATGCATTGCCTATTTGTGTGACATTTTTCATTATGACATTTTATATATTTTATGGCATAAAAATCTTTTGTTAGGGCTTTTTTATGGCCATAAAGCCATTAATCTTTTATGGCTTTATGGCATAGAAATCTTTTGTTATGGCTTTTTTATGGCCATAAAGCCATAAATATTTAATGGCTTTATGGCATAAAAATCTTTTGTTATGGCTTTGTTATGGCCATAAGGCCATAAATCTTTTATGGCTTTATTTCATGAAAATCTTTGGTTATGGCTTTGTTATGGCTATAAAGCCATAAATCTTTTATGGTTTTGTGGCATAAAAATCTTTTGTTATGGCTTTGTTATGGCCATAAAGCCATTAATCTTTTATGGCTTTATGGCATAGGAATCTTTTGTTATGGCTTTGTTATGGCCATAAAGCCATAAATCTTTAATGGCATAAAAATCTTTTGTTATGGATTTGTTATGGCCATAAATCTTATATGGCTTTATTTCATAAAAATCTTTGGATATGGCTTTGTTATGGCCATAAAGCCATAAATCTTTTATGGTTTTATGGCATAAAAATCTTTTGTTATGGCTTTGTTATGGCCATAAAGCCATCAATCTTTTATGGCTTTGTGGCATAAAAAACTTTTGTTATGGCTTTGTTATGGCCATAAAGCCATAAATCTTTTATGGCTTTATGGCATAAAAATCTGATGTTATAAAGGTCGTATGTCATAAAAATCTTTTATTTCTTTTGTGGAAAACTTTTCTATATACATAAATATATATGTATACTTTATGAATTATGTGTATTACATATGTCGTAAATTTTATATATATTAAAGATTTTAATTATGAAGTATATTGTATATTTTTTTTTTAGAATCCTGTTGTCGTTTTGATGCTGAATTTGCCCGCACCCTCATGGAGAAAACCTAGTCTACTCACTCCATCAATGGTTGAAAATCTCTTTCATGAAATGGGCCATGCTATGCATTCAATGCTTGCAAGAACTACGTATCAACACATAACTGGAACGCGTTGCTCCACGGATTTAGCTGAAGTACCCTCTGTTTTGATGGAGTTTTTTGCGTCAGATCCTCGGGTTTTATCAAAATTTGCGAAACATTATAAAACAGGGGAACCCCTTCCTGAAAAGGCGCTCCATTCGCTATGTGCAGCCAAGCATGCGTTTACGGCTTCAGAAACGCAGCTGCAAACGTTCTACGCAGCGCTAGACCAAACGTATCATGGAAAACATCCATTAAATGCTACGACGACGGAGATCTTGGCTAACGTCCAAAAGGAATATTATACACTACCTTATGTACCTAATACTGTAAGTGAAATTTTTTGACTTTATTTTTGTGTAATAATAATGGCGTTTTAAATTTTCAATATTATCGTTTCAATATTAATTGGCGTTTACAATAACAAATGGCGTTTCAATATTATGCACTACCTTATGTACCTAATACTGAAAGTGAAATTTTTTTACTTTATTTTTGAGTGATAATAATGGCGTTTTCAATTCATCGAAACGTGCATAGGTCATCGTTAGAGGGTAACATAAGCGAAAAATTGAGCGAAAAAGACGGGATTAATTTAAATAAAGCAGTGACAAAGAATAAAAAACAAATAACACATTAATTAGCGAAACAATCCGGATTTTTTTTATTAATTAATGTGTTATTTGTTTTTTATTCTTTATCATTGCTTTATTTAAATTAAGCTCGTTGTTCTGGCTAAGTTTTCGTAAATGGAAAAGCAGTGTGGTGTAAGACATTATTTGGGTAACACTATTCAATAAAAAAGAAAAAAATTAAATAGAGGACAAAGGAGAATTCATGTTAAATACAGATTGTCCTCTCAATTTACTGAGTAATAAAAACTAGTCTAATGCGCATGCGCGTTTTGCCAGAGCTCAAGTCCTAACGCCCAATTATGCATTCTTTCAATTAATACGGGAACGTAAGAATGTTTGGGTGGGTGGGGGGTGGGCAAAGATTTCAAAAAAGATTTGCCGGGTTGTGTAATTTTTTTACACAAAAATATCTAAGATCATATTACTACCCTAACTCTTTTTTCGACTGTGAAAAAAAAAGTTGGTTTAATTTGTTGGGTGGGATTACCTGGTATTATTGACTGAGTTGAAATTTTAGTACATTTATTTCTCGTACATAGCGTCTCATGATTGCTGAAATATGTTTAGCTAAAAAAAATGAGCTGCCTGACAGCAAAGCAATGAATATTATTAGTTACTTCGAGAAGGTGATTGGTCACAGGGATACTTATGTAACATGGGTGACAGGGTGACAATTCGTTTATTCATACGCTATTTGTTGGCTGTTTTTGCAGAGATGTCAAATGTGAGATAAAATTTTGTCAAACATAAGATTTATTTCTGAAGATGTCTATCACAAGCCAAAATGCGCTGATTTTGCACTTTCGAGGCGAATAAACACACATAAAAAGATAAGCAAATATAATAGGGCTGGCCAGAAAAAAAATCCAAAATGTCAAAGAGCAGGAAAAAAAGATAGATACCAAATTCTGCAAATTTTCTCGATATCCTCTGATCACAAAGACCAGTTCTCGCATAATAGGAATATAATCACCTTCCTCTCCCTCCGTATTCCATATCTTCCCAAAATATTTATAATTTAGCCTACTCATTTATTCACTGGCTGATATTTTTTCTGATTTCCTGATTTTTTTGCTAGGACAAGGCAATTTTGTCTTAGAAATTATTTTCAATGCTGTTATTAAGATATTCCCAAAAGTTAAAGTTAAACTTTATGAATTTTCACTAGAAGTTTGAACTTTACTTTAAATTGTTACAGATTAAAAAAAAAGATGTGCCTCAAATTTAAAACTAGTGACAGAGGAGGGGGTTTTACTTATTTTTTTTTGTTTTGGGGTGGGGGGGGGGTACACAAAAAACCCTAAAAAAATGCATACAAAATTTGTTTATATCAACTTTTGTTACGTTTTTACGAGTCAGACAAATATTTCAGGGTGGGGGGGGGGTTCTGATTTTGCTGATTTTGCACTTTCGATGCCAATAAACACACATAAAAAGATAAGCAAATATAATAGGGCTGGCCAGAAAAAAAATCCTAACTGTCAAAGAGCAGGAAAAAAAAGATAGATACCAAATTCTACAAATTTTCTCGATATCTTCTGACCACAAAGGCCAGTTCTCACATAATAAAAACATAATCACCTCACTCTCCCTCCGTATTCCTCCCTCCGTATCTCCCTCTGTATATAAAATAACATTTTTGTAATGTAGCCAAAGGTTAGTTAAATTGTCTGCGAAATCTTTTTACGTTTTGTGTTTTTTGTGTTGATCACCCTCCGCCCAAACAGATTCCACTATAAGAAAATTATGAAATAACCTTTTATATACCTAACATTTATTCACCTTTCGAAAGTTAACATGCTAATATTTGGATTTTGGAAGTAAACTTCTGGTTAACTCCATTCTTAAATTTCTGGCGAGCATTGCTTGAGAACTATGAATAATTTTGACACAATTGAGATTAAGAAAGATTGTAAATTTGTTTAGTTTTCTGTACGTCTTATAGATGTGTATCCAATTGTGTTTTTCTTCCTTAGATTTTTCTTCTATTTCTTCACAGAAAGTTAGACTTCTAAAGATTCATCATACTGGTTTCATTGAATCCTAGTGATTTTATCATATTCACAGGCAGCTAAAGATATTCATAGAAATAATAGCCGATGGAAGCCAGGGAAGTATGTTTAAATTCTGAGGATTTTTTGTTCTACCAAAAGCTCATAGACCCAAAACCAAGGAATAAATCTGTGATCCGTACCAAGGGGTGAAAATGTCAACATAAGGTAACAATTTACCGACATAAGGCAACATCCTCTGCAAACCCAGGAGAAGTCAATATTATTTTTGTATTGTATATATCAAAGAAATGGAAACCATGGATATGGATATGGAAATATTTAGAGATATGGAAACCTAAGGGTTTCTTGTTCTACCAAAAGCTCATAGACCCAAAACTAAGGAACAAATCTTTGATCCGTACCAAGGGGTGAAATGTCAACATAAGGTAACAATTTACCGACATAAGGCAACATCCTCTGGAAACCCAGGAGAAGTCAATATTATTTTTGTATTGTATATATCAAAGAAATGGAAACCATGGATATGGATATGGAAATATTTAGAGATATGGAAACCTAAGGGTTTCTTGTTCTACCAAAAGCTCATAGACCCAAAACTAAGGAACAAATCTGTGATCCCTACCAAGGGGTGAAAATGTCAACATAAGGTAACAATTTACCGACATAAGGCAACATCCTCTGCAAACCCAGGAAAAGTCAATATTATTTTTGTATTGTATATATCTTAGAAATGGAAACCATGGATATGGATATGGAAATATTTAGAGATATGGAAACCTAAGGGTTTCTTGTTCTACCAAAAGCTCTTAGACCCAAAACAAAGGAACAAATCTGTGATCCGTACCAAGGGGTGAAAATGTCAACATAAGGTAACAATTTACCGACATAAGGCAACATCCTCTTCAAACCCAGGAAAAGTCAATATTATTTTTTTATTGTATATATCAAAGAAATGGAAACCGTGGAGATGGATATGGAAATATTTAGAGATATGGAAACCTAAGGGTTTCTTGTGCTACCAAAAGCTCATAGACCCAAAACTAAGGAACAAATCTGTGATCCATACCAAGGGGTGAAAATGTCAACATAAGGTAACAATTTACCGACATAAGGCAACATCCTCTGGAAACCCAGGAGAAGTCAATATTATTTTTGTATTGTATATATCAAAGAAATGGAAACCGTGGATATGGATATGGAAATATTTAGAGATATGGAAACCTAAGGGTTTCTTGTTCTACCAAAAGCCCTTAGACCCAAAACCAAGGAACAAATCTGTGATCCGTACCAAGGGGTGAAAATGTCAACATAAGGTAACAATTTACCGACATAAGGCAACATCCTCTGGAAACCCAGGAGAAGTCAATATTATTTTTTTATTGTATATATCAAAGAAATGGAAACCATGGATATGGATATGGAAATATTTAGAGATATGGAAACCTAAGGGTTTCTTGTTCTACCAAAAGCTCATAGACCCAAAAAAAAGGAACAAATCTGTGATCCGTACCAAGGGGTGAAAATGTCAACATAAGGTAACAATCTACCGACATAAGGCAACATCCTCTTGAAACCCAGGAGAAGTCAATATTATTTTTGGATTGTATATATAAAAGAAATGGAAACCATGGATATGGATATGGAAATATTTAGAGATATGGAAACCTACGGGTTTCTTGTTCTACCAAAAGCTCATAGACCCAAAACTAAGGAACAAATCTGTGATCCGTACCAAGGGGTGAAAATGTCAACATAAGGTAACAATTTACCGACATAAGGCAACATCCTCTAGAAACCCAGGAGAAGTCAATATTATTTTTGGATTGTATATATCAAAGAAATGGAAACCATGGATATGGAAATGGAAATATTTAGAGATATGGAAACCTAAGGGTTTCTTGTTCTACCAAAAGCTCATAGACCCAAAACTAAGGAACAAATCTGTGATCCGTACCAAGGGGTGAAAATGTCAACATAAGGTAACAATTTACCGACATAAGGCAACATCCTCTAGAAACCCAGGAGAAGTCAATATTACTCGTATTTTTGGATTGTATAAATCAAAGAAATGGAAACCATGGATATGGATATGGAAATATTTAGAGATATGGAAACCTAAGGGTTTCTTGTTCTATCAAAAGCTCGTAGACCCAAAACCAAGGAACAAATCTGTGATCCTTACCAAGGGGTGAAAATGTCAACATAAGGTAACAATTTACCAACATAAGGCAACATCCTCTGGAAACCCAAGAAAAGTCAATATTATTTTTGTATTGTATATATCAAAGAAATGGAAACCATGGATATGGATATGGAAATATTTAGAGATATGGAAACCTAAGGGTTTCTTGTTCTACCAAAAGCTCGTAGACCCAAAACCAAGGAACAAATCTGTGATCCGTACCAAGGGGTGAAAATTTCAACATAAGGTAACAATTTACCGACATAAGGCAACATCCTCTGGAAACCCAGGAGAAGTCAATATTATTTTTTTATTGTATATATCAAAGAAATAGAAACCATGGATATGGATATGGAAAAATAATATTGACGGGTGAAAATGTCAACATAAGGTAAACATCTACCGACATAAGGCAACATCCTCTGGAAATCCAGTAGAAGTCAATATTATTTTTTTATTGTATATATCAAAGAAATGGAAACCATGGATATGGATATGGAAATATTTAGAGATATGGAAACCTAAGGGTTTCTTGTTCTACCAAAAGCTCATAGACCCAAAACTAAGGAACAAATCTGTGATCCGTACCAAGGGGTGAAAATGTCAACATAAGGTAACAATCTACCGACATAAGGCAACATCCTCTGGAAATCCAGGAGAAGTCAATATTATTTTTTTATTGTATATATCAAAGAAATGGAAACCATGGATATGGAAATATTTAGAGATATGGAAACCTAAGGGTTTCTTGTTCTATCAAAAGCTCTTAGACCCAAAACCAAGGAACAAATCTGTGATCCGTACCAAGGGGTGAAAATGTCAACATAAGGTAACAATTTACCGACATAAGGCAACATCCTCTAGAAACCCTGGAGAAGTCAATATTATTTTTGGATTGTATATATCAAAGAAATGGAAACCATGGATATGGAAATATTTAGAGATATGGAAACCTAAGGGTTTCTTGTTCTACCAAAAGCTCATAGACCCAAAACAAAGGAACAAATCTGTGATCCATACCAAGGGGTGAAAATGTCAACATAAGGTAACAATTTACCGACATAAGGCAACATCCTCTGCAAACCCAGGAGAAGTCAATATTATTTTTGTATTGTATATATCAAAGAAATGGAAACCGTGGATATGGATAATGAAATATTTAGAGATATGGAAACCTAAGGGTTTCTTGTTCTATCAAAAGCCCGTAGACCCAAAACCAAGGAACAAATCTGTGATCCGTACCAAGGGGTGAAAATGTCAACATAAGGTAACAATTTACCGACATAAGGCAACATCCTCTGGAAACCCAGGAGAAGTCAATATTATTTTTTTATTGTATATATCAAAGAAATGGAAACCATGGATATGGATAAGGAAATATTTAGAGATATGGAAACCTAAGGGTTTCTTGTTCTACCAAAAGCTCATAGACCCAAAACTAAGGAACAAATCTGTGATCCGTACCAAGGGGTGAAAATGTCAACATGAGGTAACAATTTACCGACATAAGGCAACATCCTCTAGAAACCCAGGAGAAGTCAATATTATTTTTGGATTGTATATATAAAAGAAATGGAAACCATGGATATGGATATGGAAATATTTAGAGATATGGAAACCTACGGGTTTCTTGTTCTACCAAAAGCTCATAGACCCAAAACTAAGGAACAAATCTGTGATCCGTACCAAGGGGTGAAAATGTCAACATGAGGTAACAATTTACCGACATAAGGCAACATCCTCTAGAAACCCAGGAGAAGTCAATATTATTTTTGGATTGTATATATAAAAAAAATGGAAACCATGGATATGGAAATGGAAATATTTAGAGATATGGAAACCTAAGGGTTTTTTGTTCTACCAAAAGCTCATAGACCCAAAACTAAGGAACAATCTGTGATCCGTACCAAGTTGTGAAAATGTCAACATAAGGTAACAATTTACCGACATAAGGCAACATCCTCTAGAAACCCAGGAGAAGTCAATATTACTTTTGGATTGAATATATCAAAGAAATAGAAACCATGGATATGGATATGGAAATATTTAGAGATATGGAAACCTAAGGGTTTCTTGTTCTACCAAAAGCCCGTAGACCCAAAACCAAGGAACAAATCTGTGATCCTTACCAAGGGGTGAAAATGTCAACATAAGGTAACAATTTACCAACATAAGGCAACATCCTCTAGAAATCCAAGAGAAGTCAATATTATTTTTTTATTGTATATATCAAAGAAATGGAAACCATGGATATGGATATGGAAATATTTAGAGATATGGAAACCTAAGGGTTTCTTGTTCTACCAAAAGCTCGTAGACCCAAAACCAAGGAACAAATCAGTGATCCGTACCAAGGGGTGAAAATGTCAACATAAGGTAACAATTTACCGACATAAGGCAACATCCTCTGGAAACCCAGGAGAAGTCCATATTATTTTTTTATTGTATATATCAAAGAAATAGAAACCATGGATATGGATATGGAAATATTTAGAGATATGGAAACCTAAGGGTTTTGTTATCTACCAAAAGCTCATAGACCCAAAACTAAGGAACAAATCTGTGATCCGTACCAAGGGGTGAAAATGTCAACATGAGGTAACAATTTACCGACATAAGGCAACATCCTCTAGAAACTCAGGAGAAGTGAATATTACTTTTGTATTGAATATATAAAAAAAATGGAAACCATGGATATGGATATGGAAATATTTAGAGATATGGAAACCTACGGGTTTCTTGTTCTACCAAAAGCTCATAGACCCAAAACTAAGGAACAAATCTGTGATCCGTACCAACGGGTGAAAATGTCAACATAAGGTAACAATTTACCGACATAAGGCAACGTCCTCTGGAAATCCAGGAGAAGTCAATATTATTTTTTTATTGTATATATCAAAGTATTGTATATTATTATCATATTGTATATATCTACCTCCCCCACGGACAAGCTTTGCTTTTTAGGGGAGGCAGCAATAATTTTTTGTTGATATGTTTTTTTTTCAATAAATCCTTCTCTCTCTCAAAAGAAATGGAAACCATGGATATGGATATGGAAATATTTAGAGATATGGAAACCTAAGGGTTTCTTGTTCTACCAAAAGCTCATAGACCCAAAACCAAGGAACAAATCTGTGATCCGTACCAACGGGTGAAAATGTCAACATAAGGTAAAAATCTACCGACATAAGGCAACATCCTCTGGAAATCCAGTAGAAGTCAATATTATTTTTTTATTGTATATATCAAAGAAATGGAAACCATGGATATGGATATGGAAATATTTAGAGATATGGAAACCTAAGGGTTTCTTGTTCTACCAAAAGCTCATAGACCCAAAACTAAGGAACAAATCTGTGATCCGTACCAAGGGGTGAAAATGTCAACATAAGGTAACAATCTACCGACATAAGGCAACATCCTCTAGAAATCCAGGAGAAGTCAATATTATTTTTTTATTGTATATATCAAAGAAATGGATATGGAAATATTTAGAGATATGGAAACCTAAGGGTTTCTTGTTCTATCAAAAGCTCGTAGACCCAAAACCAAGGAACAAATCTGTGATCCGTACCAAGGGGTGAAAATGTCAACATAAGGTAACAATATACCGACATAAGGCAACATCCTCTAGAAACCCAGGAGAAGTCAATATTATTTTTGGATTGTATATATCAAAAAAATGGAAACCATGGATATGGATATGGAAATATTTAGAGATATGGAAACCTAAGGGTTTCTTGTTCTACCAAAAGCTCGTAGACCCAAAACCAAGGAACAAATCTGTGATCCGTACCAAGGGGTGAAAATGTCAACATAAGGTAACAATTTACCGACATAAGGCAGCATCCTCTAGAAACCCAGGAGAAGTCAATATTATTTTTTTATTGTATATATCAAAGAAATGGAAACCATGGATATGGATATGGAAATATTTAGAGATATGGAAACCTAAGGGTTTCTTGTTCTACCAAAAGCTCATAGACCCAAAACTAAGGAACAAATCTGTGATCCGTACCAACGGGTGAAACGGTCAACATAAGGTAACAATCTACCGACATAAGGCAACATCCTCTGGAAATCCAGGAGAAGTCAATATTATTTTTTTATTGTATATATCAAAGAAATGGAAACCATGGATATGGAAATATTTAGAGAAATGGAAACCTAAGGGTTTCTTGTTCTATCAAAAGCTCGTAGACCCAAAACCAAGGAACAAATCTGTGATCCGTACCAAGGGGTGAAAATGTCAACATAAGGTAACAATCTACCGACATAAGGCAACATCCTCTGGAAATGCAGGAGAAGTCAATATTCTTTTTTTATTGTATATATCAAAGAAATGGAAACCATGGATATGGATATGGAAATATTTAGAGATATGGAAACCTAAGGGTTTCTTGTTCTATCAAAAGCTCCTAGACCCAAAACTAAGGAACAAATCTGTGATCCGTACCACGGGGTGAAAATGTCAAAATGAGGTAACAATTTACCGACATAAGGCAACATCCTCTGGAAACTCTGGAGAAGTCAATATTACTTTTGGATTGAATATATAAAAAAAATAGAAACCATGGATATGGATATGGAAATATTTAGAGATATGGAAACCTAAGGGTTTCTTGTTCTACCAAAAGCTCATAGACCCAAAACTAAGGAACAAATCTGTGATCCGTACCAAGGGGTGAAAATGTCAACATAAGGTAACAATCTACCGACATAAGGCAACATCCTCTGGAAACCCAGGAGAAGTCAATATTATTTTTTTATTGTATATATCAAAGAAATGGAAACCATGGATATGGATATGGAAATATTTAGAGATACGGAAACCTAAGGGTTTCTTGTTCTACCAAAAGCTCATAGACCCAAAACCAAGGAACAAATCTGTTATCCGTACCGACGGGTGAAAATGTCAGCATAAGGTAACAATTTACCGACATAAGGCAACATCCTCTGGAAACCCAGGAGAAGTCAATATTATTTTTTTATTGTATATATCAAAGAAATGGAAACCATGGATATGGATATGGAAATATTTAGAGATATGGAAACCTAAGGGTTTCTTGTTCTACCAAAAGCTCATAGACCCAAAACTAACTAACAAATCTGTAATCCATACCAAGGGGTGAAAATGTCAACATAAGGTAACAATTTACCGACATAAGGCAACATCCTCTGGAAACCCAGGAGAAGTCAATATTATTTTTTTATTGTATGTATCAAAGAAATGGAAACCATGGATATGGATAAGGAAATATTTAGAGATATGGAAACCTAAGGGTTTCTTGTTCTACCAGAAGCTCATAGACCCAAAACTAAGGAACAAATCTGTGATCCCTACCAACGGGTGAAAATGTCAACATAAGGTAACAATTTACCGACATAAGGCAACAATTATCAAATGATAATTGAACGTGGTTACTGGTGTCCACGCTTCAACATCTGTAAACGCAGACGATACTAAATCTGTGGGAAAAACAATTTAGAAGGATATGGAAGCAAACGAAATTAACAAATATGTTTTTGGGAGACATGAGAAAGTTGTAACTGTGGCTGCGAAGTCATCCGTGGTGATATATTACGAGAGAGAATGGACAACACACCTCTAATTTTCCAAGATCTAGCTGTAGTGGCTAGTACCAATGGTTCCGACTTGAATGAGGTTCTGTCGTTCGAGCTCTGTACTTTTCCACCATCGTTGTTTAGCTCGCTCGAGGTGATGAGGACAGCCGACAAAGCCTCTCTAACAAATACACTGATAAAAATTGAGGGACTTGAGGGTCCAATGACATTGCCATCCTCCCAGAGAGTTTTGGACGGTGGCTGGCTAGTCCATAAGATCCCATGGACTGCCGGATCCACATATTCTGAGGTGACAGGATCTTGCGTAGATTATGTCACAAGACATTTCGGCCGGGCAGCGGTAGTTTTTGACTCTTACACTGATACACGGACGACTAAAAATTGCACACAGCGGAAGATGTTCTCTCCTAACATGAAGATCGTCAAAAGTAAGGAGGAATTTCTGAGAAATCCCAAGAATAAACAACGCTTCATCGACCTACTTACTGAGAGGCTGGCGATCTCAGGATGCAAAGTTCTACATGCTCAGGATGATGCTGATGTCTTAGTTGTACAAACTGAAGTCAGTTGCGCTGAAACTTCATCGACCACTTTGATTGGGAATGATACCAACCTATTAGTCCTTCTGATGTACCATACCAAGCTTGATGCATGTGATATCCTTATGCAGAAAAGCCCACATGGAAGTAACCGACAGGTGTACGACATAAAAAGGATCCAGAACAAACTAGAAACCAAAGCAGCAGAAAATCTAGTCGTTTGCCGCACAATGTCTGGCTGCAATACAATATTTAGACTTCATGGCGTAGGGAAACCAGCAGTGGTTTCCTTGTCACTTAAAGATGGGATTTTTAAAGATGCTTGCAAGATCTTCATGACACCAGGATCCAACCACCAGAAGATTGCCGAAGCTGGAGAGAAAGCTTTGCTCCGCATATACAAAGGGAAAAGCAATTAGAAGACCCTGAAGAATTTCCGGGTGCGAGCATTTACAATGCGGGTTGCAAGTGCAAATGCTTTTGTTCAGGCAGAGCGGCTTCCGCCGACTTTGGCTGCCGCAAAGTATCACTTTTACAGGTGCTATTTTCAAATAATGAAGTGGCAAGACACGTCAAATTCGCTAAAGCCCGATGAGTAGGGTTGGCGCCTCTCTTCGTCACGGAATATGTATCTTTCCATTATGACAGATGCTTCACCAGCACCGGAGAACTTACTGAAGATGGTGCGGTGCCAGTGCACCAGCGGGTGCGAGTCGCTCAGATGCAGCTGCCGTCAGAACGGTTTGCCCTGCAGCTTTGCCTGTAGGGAGTGTAAAGGGGCGTTATGCAATAACGCTGCAGCAAGACAGGATGAGGACGATAACGAAGACGAGCAGGAAGAAGAATTAGCTTTAGGTTGTGCTTTAAAATCAAAATGTTCTTGTGATTAATTTACTTGAGTTCTAAACGTTTTTTTTTATATATAACTGATTGATCTGAAGTTTTGATCTCGATTAAAGAAGTGGTTTTTCAAGATATTATCCTTAACAACCCCTCATATTACAGGTCCCTTAGAGGCGGAAATGAGGTAAATAGTAAAAAAAACTGCTTTTTGACCTCATTTTTGGCAATACGGTACTTTAAGGATCATTTTTTTGATATAAAATGATCCTTTAGCCGCAGGAATCCGGAAAATAATGATCTGCTTACTTTACCCCCCCCCGTTCCGTGAAGGCGAAAATTGATACTAGGGTACGGAAAACTTGATTTTTGACGTCGGATTGGGATTCTTCATGCTTGATTTGATAGGAAACGTCCCTTAGACCCAAAAATACGTCCAAATAGAAATTCCGATTTCCCCCTCATTTTACCCCTTCAAGGGGGATTTTGGATAGTTGTGCATGGGGGATTCGGGGGGACTTTTTTTGGTGTGATCAAGTTTGCTTTTTCTGAACATTTTGGTGTAAAAAAAAAAAATTTTGTTGCAATTTCTCTGAGGTCAAACCACATATTTCCTCCACTAAACGTACTGTTTGAAATTTTCAGTCATTTATCACTGTTAAAAATAGTTTTGACGACTGTTTTGGGGAAGAAATGAAAAAGTTTGATTCGTTGAGTTGGATTTGTGAACCATATCAAGATGGTTTACCAACTAGTATTTCAACAAAAGCAAGTGAAGAACCCATTGATTTACCAGAAGGTTAATTTAAAATCTTTTTCCACAAAACAAGTTTTTCAAAGAAAAGTAAAGAGCCAAGAATGAGCAGAAATAAAGTCAAATAATCTTCCAAGCGTAAAACTACCACAAATCACTATCAATAAATAAATGAAACTAAAAACGAAGAGAAATTACAATAAGTAGCCGAGTCAAACTAAAAACGAGCAAAAATTAACATGATTAAGGCTGATAACCCCCCATGACCAGAACATAATTTGCGCTTTACTGAAAACAAAATACGTTATAAATGTTTTCCATTTTCTTAATTTCAAAAAAATATTATCAAAACCTTAAGTAATAAATATCAGTATATGTCAATTAAACTGGCAATGCACGGTATTTTTTTTTTTTTTTCACTAAAGCGCAAATTGTGTTCTGATCTTGAGAAGGCATGGGGGTTATCAGCCCTACTCATGTTAATTTTTACTAGTTTTGAGTTTTACTCGGCTATTTATTGTAATTTCTATTCGTTTTGAGATTAATTTATTTATTTATTGTTAATTGTGGTAGTTTTATAATAATTTATTTATAACCCACTTTTACACAAAACAAGCGGAGTAAAGTACATTAAAAAGGAAAAAAAAAATCAAATACACAGAAACAAAGATAACTTAATCCTTAATCACTGACAAAAACACACGGATAATATTATGGTTTGGGCCTAGGGACACAAAGGCATGTCCTGTTAAATTATTACTAAGCAATTCAAACGATTGGATAATGTCGGTAGCACCATACTTCACAATAATACGTGTATTACGATATGAAGTGGGAAGGTACAGTAAAAATTTGCAATATCTAAAATAAGCTATACGGATCTGGCGCAAATTATTCTTATTCAGTAACGAATACATTCCACTTAAAAACAAGACAGAATGGTAAAATATGTGGAATACATTTTAGCTAAGGCTCGGCGTGAATATTTTCCACGGTTAGGTACAATTTTCGCATATCCGATCTTCAACTTTTCTGTAACATCTCTCAGAACTTGAAGTCGCAAAGAAGTGACTGTACAACAAATACTAATTCCTAACCACCGTAAACTCGTAACATTCCGAATTACTGAGGATCCACGGAACAAATTATGAGCTGATGATTTGGGATTGAAAACTAAATATTCGCATTTATCAACATTCAAAACAGACCAACATCCTGAAACATCATAGAAATACGTTGCACTGATAATGCCAAAATAGACTTGGTTCGGCTTAAAACTAGCAGGTCGTCCGCATACGCAATTTAAGACACATCAGATAAATTATAAAAAAACGAAAGCTTGATTCCTAATAACACATTTTGAATGCAAGCATTAAATAGATAAGGTGATAGCACCCCACCCTGCCGTACTCCAGATTGAACTGGTATAAGGTGATAGCACCCCACCCTGCCGTACTCCAGATTGAACTGGTATATTACCGCAGTACCCTGTACCAGATTTTAAACGAAGAAACGAATTACTGTACCCAAATTTCAGTACATTTAAGTAAAGTTTCAACTCTGACAAAGAGTGCCACATTTGTGCATGGCAAATACTATCGAAGGCTTTAGATAAATCCAAAGCACAAATATGTAATTCATAACCTCTAGACTGGGCATCATAAAGAGTTGAAGCTAAAGCCTTATGTGCATGTTGACACCCAATATGAGGTTGAAATCCAAATTGGTTTGAGTCTTTCGCAGTTCGTTCAAAAATATATGGGAGTAGAACATATTCAAAAACCTTACTAATATTGCAAGCAACAGTGATGAGCCTATATGAACTGCAATCAAAAGGGTCTCTTCCGCGTTTAAGAATCGAAATTACCGTTCAGCAAAGGAAGGAACCAGGCACCATTGACAAACATACACAGAACTGAAAAAGTAACTGGAGCTGAGCGACTAGTGCCGGACAATCACAACGTAAATGGTGTTAACTTAAGTTTAAGCATACAATTAACAATACTTTTAGTTGAGACGGGAATAACATGACGTTGCAGAACTATAATGCCCAAGCCAAGACGAATCTGGGATGACATCACTGGTCCCTAATGAACTAAATTTAGACTTATTAATGACTTCTTTCCATTGTACTGCGCTTGTAGGGAACTCAACATCATTATATCGAACCTAACGAAGCTACCGTTTAAAGTCCGCTTTTGTCTTACTCTTTATATCAAACACTTGGCCTCGCAAGGGCCGCCCACACGCAATCCAGATGCGAAGCCAGAGTTTAGCACGATTTTTGATGGCTTTAAGACCCGGGTTTTCTTTCCAAATTGGACTTCGAGTTTTGAGTTTAACCCGGACAAGGGGAACAGCCACATTCTCAGCTTGTTTCATGCACTTAACTAAGTGAAGGTAATAAACATTCAGTTGCACTCTGGCTTTTGGCGAGAAAACACTCGTGCACAGTAGATTAAAAGGGATCTTGACGCAGGACAACAGAGCTGTTAGGGTAGAAATATATAAAGGCCAATTGGCTTCGCTCCACTCTCGTTTCATACACCATTTTTTATTAGCAGCACAAGGAGGATTAGATGGATCAGCGGTTAATGTCACAGTAAGGGAAAGGGGAATGTGGTCAAAATCACGTTCATCTTTGTCAACATTAACGACAGAACAGGGAACATCGGGTGAGCAAATACAGTGATCAATATGTGTCAGAGAACCACAATTATGGATATAACTGTAATTAAGAGCTGTGGGTACTATACGGTAACTAATAGGCAACGAATGTAAAACTAAGTTGGCACGAGTAGAGGAGCTATGCACGTTACAACTAAAGTCACCTATCAATGGCCAACGATACCCATGCTTTTTAATATTGCATAACAGAGTTTTAAGGGATGAGCAGGCATTAGAATCGTCAAGTTTAGTAGGCATTTTTGAAATGATAACGATGGCTGTGCTTTCAGTATGAGGACTAGCACAAGGAATGGGAAGTGACGGAAAATTTAAATCATAAGCTGTTACCTTTTCTTTGATGAAGTTAAGGGTACTATCCAGAGCACAAATTTTGGGAGTAAGTTTATGATAAGCAACAGCAGGAATTACAGGCACTTCAGTGGGTGAAATAATTACGTACGTCGGCACTGTTAGCTCCTCATTTTCGCACTTCCGAAGCAAATCAATCATATCTTCCACATGCCGAGCGGGTGCATTATCACCTTGTCTCCTTGGTGCTGTTTTGCTACTAGGGTATATTTCTGCCCATAAATCAACTTTAGCATCTTTGAGAATATTTTCAGGAAAAAACTCCACTGCATGACTAATAATAACTTCATCATCAATATCCGATCGAATGTTTGATTGGATAAAATTAAGAATAGCTGAATGCGAATACATTATCGTTTTGCTTAGCTTAGCCCAAAACAGTCTTGGTCCAAAACATAGCCGAAATCAATCCATTATCTAGGTAAAAAAAAGCCCACCAAGATTTCATATGCAATCATTAAAAACAGCTTTAAAGTCCATATATGTTTGCACTCTCAGTGTTATAACATATTCTAAAATTAATCCGGCTTAAAATTGAACTATTGTACACCGGTCAGATGCCGAATGACGAAATACATTTAGTCTCTAATTGATTCCGAATATAATCCTTTTTCAACACTTGTTCAAAACTGGGATTTTATCCTTTTAAAAGAATAAATAGGTCTTAACAGGTCTTATAGGTCTTATTCTTGGCTTAATGAGCCCTTTACTTTTCTTTGAAAAACTTGTTTTGTGGAAAAAGTTTTTTAAATAATTTCTTTAAAAACTTCACATTAACGCCCTTAGCTTGCGCAGTAGCAATAGCTGTAGCAGCATAAGTAGCAGTATGCGCATAGCACCTTTGGTTTCTTCAACATCCCATTCAACACATGCTGAAAGTTTTAGCTTAATACACACCATCAACCGTTCCTGAAGCATGATGCTTCCGCTTGACAACCTGTGCAGGCTTAGTATGTTTCGAATTAATTCCATACAGTTTCCATATATCCCATATTTTTTCGCCTTAATATCCTTAATTTTAATAGCAATAGTAGGTATAGTAGCAGTAGAATTAATCGTAGTAGCCTAAGCTTTAGTGGCAGTACTAGTAATAGAAGTAGTAATAATAGTAACAGTAGAAGTAGTATGAGTAGAAGCAGTAGCATTAGGATGCAAATATTTTCTTTTGGTTAGTTCAACATCCCTCACAACAAGCCCTGTTAGTTTCAACTTCACACACCAAACTGTTCCTGAGATATTGCTGTTACACCTTTTTGACAACTGCATACAGAGGGCGTGTTCTGATTCAGTTTATCTCTCCCCCCCCCTCTCAAAATTTTTAGAAAATTCCACTTTCATATCCTCAGGCATAGTTGTAATAGTAGTCACAGTAGTAGTATTGTTAATACTAGTAATAGTATTGAATAGCGGTAGTACTACTAGCAGCAGTAGTATTAGCCTATTGCCTTTTCGTCACTAGAACATCCCTCTCATCAGGTCCTGGAAGTTTAAACTTAATGCAAATAGCCATTGCTATGATATTGCTGATGTCATTTTGATAGCCTGTATATTCATATACTTCTTGAAATTCTTGAACATGCATACCTTTCTCAATAACAGATACTTTGTGTAAACAATGAACGAATTGCTTAACTTACAGCCCTTGTCCTGAGGAATGTAGGGAGGTTGACATACCCATACACATAATCCCTGGACCTTTCTATAATGCTGAATAAAATATCTCTCTTAAAATTTGATCGTATATGTTTTGGGGAATGATAGGCTTGGGGGAGGGGGGAGGCTGATTGTCGTCCATTCACTTTTGACTCTTAAAAAGGGCACTAAAACTCCTGAATTCCAATCAAATGAGCTCTATCTGATACAAAGTTTATACGACTACCCGTTCCCTAAAAACCTTATATGCCCCGGGTATAACTTACAACTCTTACCCATTGGCTCTGTGGGATTATGTTGACCCTAAAGACATTGTTATATGATTTTTGGACTATTGGTAACGAAATTGGTATCTCACAATTTCAGTTGAATGCGTTTCGGGAAAAGAGGATGTCAGGGAAGGGGGCTAGTTGCTCTCCATCATCTTTGACTCTTAAAAGGGAACTAGAACTATACATTTTACATCAAATGAGCCTCTTCTAAAGTTCACGCGACCACCCTTCCATAAAAACCTTAAATGTTCCTGGGGCATAACTTAAAACCCTTACCCCCAGACTCTGGGGGATTTTGTCCACCCCAAAGACCTTATTATGTCATCTTTGGATTGTTTTTGAAAAAATGTCTATCTCAAAACTCTTATCGGATGTATTTGGGGAAATACGACGTAAGGGGGGGGGGGGAGTGGCTGCCCCCGATCGCTTTGACTGTTAAAAAGGAAATTAGAACATCTGATTTCCAATCCAATGAGCCCCCTCCGGAGCTTATACAACCACCCTTTCCATAAAAACCTTATATGTCGTCGGGCATAACTTACAACCCTTGCTCTGAGGGCTGTAGGGGGGGGGGGATTCTCATCCTCAAAGACATAATTTCTAGATCTGAATATTACACTGAACAAAATGGCCACCTCAAAATTTTGATTAGATGTGTTTTGGGAATTGATGGGCGTGGGGGGGGGGGGGTGTTGTTGTTGTCCAATTACTTCTGACTTTTAAAAAGGCCCTTTTAATTTTCAATCGAATGAGCCCGTTTTGAAGTTTCTACGAATGCAAATTTCCATCTCAATATTTTTATCAGATGTATTTCGGGAAAATACTAGGCGTGGGGGGAGTTATTCACCCTCCAATCACTTTGAATCTTAAAAAGCGCACTAGAACTTCTGATTACCAATCCAATGAGCCCGTCCGAAATTTAAACGACCACCCTTTCTTTAAAAACCCAATATGCCCCCAGGGCATAACGTACAACTCTTTCCCTCGGGGCTGTAGGGGTAGGGGGGAGTTGTCATACCCAAAGACATAATTTCCGGACCTTTTAACTACGCTGAACAAAATGCCTATCTCGAAGTTTTCATAGGATGTATTTGGGGAAATGGTGGGTGTGGACGACAACAAATGGCAATCTCAAAACTTTCTATCAGATGCATTTTGGGAAAATACGAGATGAGGGAGGGGTTATCCACAGTCCGAACACTATGAATCTTATTAAGAGTACTAGAAATTCTGATTACCAATCCAATGATAGCCCTCCGAAGTCTATACGACCACCATTTCTATAAAAAAAATACTTATGTGCCCCCAGGGCATAACTTACAATTCTTGCCTTGAGGGTTTTGGGTTTATCATCCTCAAAGACATAATTTTCGGACATTTTAACTATGCTAAACAAAATGGCTATCTCGAAATTTCGATTGGATGTGTTAAGGGAAATGGTAGGCGTGGGAGGGGGAATAGTTGCTCTTCGATAATTTCCGACTATTAAAAGGGGTAATAGCCCCTAATTTCCAATCGAATGAGCCTTTTTTGAAGTTTCTATAACAACAAATGACCATCTCAAAATTTCTATTAGACACATTTTGGGAAAATACATGGTGTGGTGGGTGGGGGTATCCACTCTCCGATCACACTGAATCTTAATAAGGGCAGTAGAACTTTTGATTACCTATCCAATGAGCCCCCTCCAAAGTTTATACGATCACCCTCTCTATATGAACTTTATATGCCCCCAGTGCATAACTTACAACCTTTGCCCTGAGGGCTGTGGGGGGGTGTCATCTCAAAGACATAATTTCTGGACCTTTCAACTACGTTGAACAAAATTGCTGTCTCAGAAATGGTGGGCGTGGGAGGGGGCTAGTTGCCCTCCAATCACTTTTGACTGTTAAAATGGGCACTAGCCCTTTCAATTTCCAATCGAATGAGCCATTTTCGAAGTTTCTCCAATGAGCCTTCTCCGACGTTTATGCGATCACCCTTCCTATATAATCCTTATATGCCCCCAGTTTACAACCCATGCCCTTAGGGTTGTTGGGTGGTTGTCATCTCAAAGACATAATTTCCGGAACTTTCAATTACGTTGAACATAATGGCTATCTAAGAAATGGTGGGCGTGGGAGGGGAGCTAGTTGCCCTCCAATCACTTTTGACTGTTAAAAAGGGCACTAGCCCTTTCAATTTCCAATCGAATGAGCCCTTCTGCCTCTCAGTTGCTGATAACTGTCCTTGCCTGTTTAATGAAAATCCTCCTCCTCTTTACTATCTCATATCTATATGAGGCTGGATTTTCAGCAATGGTATACATTAAAGCTAAGTACAGAAATAAATCGGATATATCAAACTCACTGGGATTAAGCGTAACTAAAGTTGAAGTTGATGCTGAAACTGTAATGAAGAAAATCGTAAACAAATACATCTTTCCCATTGGAATAACTTTGAAAAAAAAAAAAAAAAAAAAAAAAAAAAAAAAAAAAAAAAACTAGCGGGTGTAGTTACGTAAGCTATAAAAAATTATTTAAGTCGTGTTTCTTATTTTAACAGTCTTTCATTCATAATGGTAACACTGGTGGGCTGTGACCCATAGTTTGTGAACCATTTCTTCTGGAATTCTTCTGGAAAACATCTAATAAATCCTCCTCCGTCTTCTGGAGCCCCCATGTTTCAAATATTCTAATCTTGGTTCGCACACTTGTATTCTTATCCTTCAAAACTTTCTTCAACTGTAAAAAAAACAACATTGCCTTGGCTATTCTATTTTGGATATCTTCACTATATTCATAATTTTACTAATAACAATACCTAGGTAAGTGAAGCTGTCTACTTGATCGATCTTCTCAATACCCAACAAATTCTGTTCACCTTCACTTATTCTCAGTCAAAGCGAGTAAGTCTCCTTAACATTAATTTTCAAGTTTATTCTTGTGCCCTGAAATCTCAAAACCTCCAAAAAATCATTCATTTTGCTAACATTGTCATCTAGGACGCTCAAATCATAAGCACAATCCAAGTCTAGGAGAGTTGTATATTCCCATTTGATGCCATGCTCTCCCATAGTCTTTTTCGTGTCCCTTAGGACAAGGCCATCAAAATGATCCGTATAAATGGGGATAGAAGGCAACCCTGCTTAACTCCTGATTCAATATGAAACCAGCTACTAACCTCATCTCCTACCTTAACCGCTGCAATGTTATTATCGTACAAAGTACTGACCTATTTAATGTATTCACCCGGTATGCCATACACAGAGAGGACCTTCGCTAAAGCTCTTCTATCGGCTAAATGAAACGCTTGCTCATAATCTATAAAACTGATAACCAAAGGGGTTTGATGACTCAGACACTTCTCAATTATCAATTTAAAAGTGAAAATTTGTTCGACGCCTTCTCTTTCCTACCTATAACAACACTGTTCGCTCCTTAAAACTTTGTCTACAGCATCTCTAAGTCAAAAAGTATGATCATACTAAGTAATTTGTATCCTACACAAACCAAGCTAATGCCTATATAATTAGCAAACTGACTCTTGTCATCTTTCTTATGGTGGGGTCTAATTCAAGTTCTCCTAATATCACTAAGTACTTCCCCCCTTTTCAAAAAAAAATACATAATCCACTGAAAAAAAATTTCATCAGACATGTGCTTTATTATTTTTTTTTATACTTTTACTACTTTCTATATTTCCCCCTAGCAAAATAAATCTTCTTTCCCTTCAAACTGTCACAAACTGTTTCACACCTTTCTATATAACTTTCTGCAGCTTTTCCACGGTCTAAAATGTTCTGCCCATCTTTCTTTGACTCTTTCATTATCATTAAATGTGGCCCCGTTCCAACTGGGACAAGTCCAGATTGACAATTCCCACTCAGTTTTTTAAAATTCGAGTATAATGTTTTATTATTATGCTGTCTAGCTGCACCTTCTAGATGTTCAGCAATTTTATCCATTACTTCCACTTCACACCTCCTTAATTCACATTTTAATGAGATCTCTGCTTGTCTTACTTTCCTTACTTCTTCCTCTTATTCTTATATGGTCTATCACTCAAATAATTAAAGCAAAAACCTCTCAGTTTTGCAACTAAGCTTAAAACGTTGTCACTAAGATTTCTAGTTGCGTTTCTAACTTTCCTCTCCAGACTTTCACCATGCCGTCGTAGGCCAACACTGCTGCGCACGCTCCTCCTCTGCCTGAATCTCGTCGAAGCTTCACTGTTAAGCCCTCCTATGAAGTTCTAATTTCTTTTAAATCTTTCTTTATGACCTCTTTCCACCTTACTCGGGGACGACATTCTTTTCGTCTGAACCTAGATGGATGGCCAGGAAGCACAATATGTAATATGCTGTCCTTCATGCGTAAAACGTGACCGAGCCACGTTATCCTTTCTTTCTTTATAGCTCTAGAAACTGGGATCGGTCCACATTTTTGTACAGCATATTGTTTAATATACGGTCAGCCAAATGGGTACCTAAAATTACCATTTGACGATTACTCGGGGAAACATACAAATCTTCCTCAGCTCTTCAAAGCGTCCAGTTTTCAGGATAATACTACACTCGAGTCATTACCTTGGCTTCCTAATTTTCTCAACAGTGAAAAACAACACCCTGCGCCTCGACTATCTTACTTTTTAAATCTCCACTGAATCCACCATCTATATTAAAAAGCCTTTTTTCGAAATAAAGGTTCGACTAACCTTTACCTCTTCCTTAATCGAAAACAACCATTTACAAATACTTATGGTGGAATTTTGTGTTCCCAACAGGTGTTGAATACCACCTCATAGACACCAGCTCAAAATTGGTCGTTGTTTTGAGCAAGGTCAATTGCAAAGTGAAAAACAAAAATATAAACAATATTTGTTTTAATTTTTTGTTTTAGTATAAACACAGTTTGTTTTAATTTTGATGTGTTAGTAACTCTACTGATGATGATGACCGACTGTGTCATCGAAATATTTAGAGTATTTGTTTATATTTTTGTTTCACTGTCTAATAAAAGGACCTATCCCTATTTGGAATTCTTATTGATTTCGTCATAGAAAAGGCAGTGTGGTCATGGAAAATAATAGTAACGTCGTATATATGGGGATGACAGACCGACTTTAGAATCAGCAACATTTCATTTGCTATTAGAAGAATAAAATGATAAATTTAGAACCTATAAATTCAGCATTATTTCATTTTTAATTAGAAGAATGTTCAACGCAGTATTGCAGAATTCAAAAACAGTTAGTGAACTTTTTAAGTCAATGGACCGGTAACCTGCTTTGACCTACTATTTTGAAGAAAATTGTACCACCTTTATTCAACGCAGTATTACAAAATTTAAGAACAGGTAGTGAACTTTTTTGGTCAATGGACCGGTAACTTGCTTTGAACCTGAAGTGATTATTTTGTTTAGAATAAATACAGTTCGTTTTAATTTTGATGTGTTAGTAACTCTACTGATGATGATGACCGACTGTGTCATCGAAATATTTAGAGTATTTGTTTATATTTTTGTTTCACTGTCTAATAAAAGGACCTATCCCTATTTGGAACTCTTATTGATTTAGGTCCGTATGATGTTGTCTGAGTTCTTCCAGTGGCAGCGCAACGGATTAAACCGCGTCTGGAAACTACATTGTTCAAGTCTGTCCGTTGCAAGGCCTTCTCCCTCAAGAAGTGGCGATCTGTGAGGCAAATTTAGCAAAATTTTGCTTTGTTCTCTGTCTACAAAACAGAGCTTTGTTCTGGGATGAGTTCTTAAAAGTTATAGCAAAACTTATGCTCGATGCTGTAGTTGTAAGGAACTAAAATTGGATTCCCATGATTCTGTCTAAGTATTTCCAATGAAAGCAGTAAATGAAGGTGCCTTTTGAAACTATTGGGCCTGTGGTTTAAACCTACTTGTTGCAAGCCTTCTTCCTAAAGAAATAGTGACTCTTTTGGTATATATAGACAAGAAACTGACACTGATTTGGACTGTTGGCCTCTAGCGGAGTTGTGGTGGGATGAGTTCCATTAGTAATACTTGCAATCATTGCTGTATATGTAAGAAAATAAAACTGGATTTGTAGGATACTCTGATTATTTGCACTGATAGTGCAGTGGATAAGGTTGTACTTTGGAAATCTTGGGTCTGTGGTTCAAACGTGCATAGTGCAAGGCCTTTATCCACAAGAAGTGGAAACTTGAGGTTAATATGAGTAAAGAATTGACATGACAATACGGTGCTATGTTGACCTTAGACGGCTTGTGCTACGATCAGTTGTTAGTAATAATAGTATTATTCATACTTCTTTTTCTTTCTTGTTACATGTATGGTAACGATGTTGCTCCTTCCGAGGGGACTTCAACCTCAGGGGTGTCTGTTAGATTTTGAAAAATATCTTTTTTTTTATATTCTCATTAAAAAATTACAAAAATCTGAAATGCAAGCCAACTAGGCTTTTAAAACTATTTTTTGTGAATAATCATCTTTAAAATTGAAAAAAAAAGATTTCCTTCCTCCCCCTCACATTTTCGTGAATTTGTGTCTATTCAATCCGAATCTATTTAAATAAATGTTTGTTTTCAGGCCTGGCAATTACGCTTCAGTCACCTTTTCGGCTATGGAGCAAAATACTATTCTTATCTCATGTCGAGGGCTGTTGCATCTTGGATATGGCAAGATTTGTTTCGTGAGAATCCACTATCAAGAGATTCTGGTGAAAAATATAGGCGAGGTTTATTAGCTCATGGAGGAGGAATGCCCCCTCCAGAAATTCTTGCTAAGTTTTTAAAGCAGGATGTCTCAGCGAGTAATCTTGCCCATTCCTTAATTAATGAAATTGAGAATAGAAGAATGGAAGTTAGCAACATATCAAGATAGTTCTTTTTTGTTTTTATAGTGTATATTTAATTTAAATAAAATTTGTTTTAATTTTGTTAATGTGTAATTCAGGAATCTGTTTCCTGAGGATTTCAGTTTCGGTGGCGGATTTTTTTTTTTTTTTTTTTTTTTTTTTTTTTTTTAGGGATTCTAAACAGAATAAAAATATTTAGGGATCCTGCAAACAAAGGGCAAGCAATTATAGTCGTTATTTTGCTTGAACCTCAAAATTTTAATGTTGTTTTATGCTCGAAAATTTTCTATTTTATTATATATGTATATTTACTCTTTTTACGTATTTTTCACAACAATAATACAATAATGTCAAATCAGTCACGGATTGAGACAAATAAATTGAAGTGACAGTCGATAGGGAGTTCTCTACTGGAGGGTGTAAGGTAGGCTCCAATTGTGACAATATGACTTTCATTGAGAACCCTATAATGACACTGTCATTTAGACTCTCGAATCGTCAATCTTGCCGCCAAGTAAGATTGTCAAATTGGATACTCCACTTACAGACACATACGCGGGGAATAGGGGAGGGATTAAACCAGTCCACAAATTAGAGGGAGCAAAGAATGAAGCTCTGAATATGATAGGGCGGTGGAATCTCTCCTGCTGTGTGGCTCACAAATTGTCTGTTAAATTAGATAATCAGAAAGTCTCCAAAAAAATTAAATTTTGCCAACTATGAAAATAAGGTTCAAAAATTTATTCAAAGATTGTTAGACTTTAATAAATTTGATTATTTTAGGTGATGCAGAAAGATAAATGAAAAATAATTTGGGATTAGCCAGTAATTTAGAGGAAGGACTGAAGAGTAACGAGTTTTTTTTTGGAATGATTGTAATTTTTATAAAATTTACGAATATTTTTGCTTCAGGATTATGCAATCATGTAGTTTTATTATGTATGAAATACTTATACAAGTATTTCTCGGTATACGGTTTCACCCTCTAACACCTTTTACCTTATATTTGTTATTATTTGTAGCACACTCTCAGAAGCGGCGCATTTGGTTTGCTACCGACTGATTTGGTTTATTGGGTTGGAAATCCATTTTTACGACTCCTAAATGGGTTGTTAGGCATACCCTAAAACTACCCAGGAGAAGGCTGTTTCAGCTAAGCCTGCTTCACTTACAGACACGTACACAGGGGCGGGGGGGATTAAACCTGTGTTCAAAACAGAGGGAGCCAAGAATGAAGCTCTGAACATGATAGGGATGAGGCAGAGCCTCCTCTGCCGTGTGGCTCACAAGTTTTTTTCCTGGCTGTCACTTTTCTGGTGAGTACGCTTGATAACGGGTACAATTTTCCACGGTTATTTAAAATCAATCCCTTATTATTTAGGTGTAATCGCTTACATAAGCGATACATGTAGGAAGATGGAATATAACTGACATTTCTACAGTTTAAATAAGTAATTTGGACTTATCAATAGAAAGAATGGTCTCAACGAAAATTTTAACTTCGAATTCCAAACATTTTGCCAAAATATGACAGCTAGGATGATTGAAATTATATACTATAACGACAATTTCAATACATGCAATGTTTGGAGCTAAGGGTCCACTTTGGGCTTTTTTTTTCATTAACAATCTAAATCATAAGTTACTTTAATCTATTGAATTATTAATAGATATTTAACCTTTTAGATAAAATTTTATTTACCTATATATCCTAGTAACCTGATATCAGAAGACTTTCAGAAAATCGAATTATCTCAAAAGCTTAGATAATTCCGGAGACCAAGTTTAAGAAAATCGCCATTTTGTTCTCTCGTTATATTTAATTTTCAGCAATCCTTAATCTTCCATAATATTATTATTGAACGATTTTTTTTTTTACTTTTTGACATGAAGATTAGGAGTTGACAATACTAATGTTTTGGTTGATCCTCGACAATCAAAATAAAAATTTAGAACCGATAAAAAGGTAATCTACTCCTACTACTACTCGCACTAACAACTCACTGCACCACTAAGCCGCCTGAGACACAGCTACGTACGCTCTTCCTCCACCCCAATCAACAAAAACCTAATCAACAGAAAAGCCCTTTTGTTCCAGAAGAAATTCATAGTTCGCTCATCTATAAGCTTTCCGATTACTAATACTACTAACAACTCACTGCAGCACCAAGCCGCCTGAGACACAGCTACGTGCGCTCTTCCTTCACCCCAGTCAAAAAATATTGATCAACAAAACCTAATCAACAGAAAAGCCATTTTGTTCCAGAAGAACTTCATAGTTCGCTCATCTATCAGCTTTTCGATTACTAATACTACTAACGACTCACTGCAGCACCAAGCCGCCTGAGACACAGCTACGTTCGCTCTTCCTTCACCCCAATCAACAAAAATTGATCAACAGAAAAGTCCTTTTATTCCAGAAGAACTTCATAGTTCGCTCATCTATCAGCTTTTCGATTACTAATACTACTAACAACTCACTGCAGCACCAAGCCGCCTGAGACACAGCTACGTACGCTCTTCCTCCACCCAAATCAACAAAATCTAATCAACAGAAAAGCCATTTTTTTTCAAAAAAACTTCACAGTTCGCTCATCTATCAGCTTTTCGATTACTACTACTACTAACAACTCACTGCAGCACCAAGCCGCCTGAGACACAGCTACGTACGCTCTTCCTCCACCCCAATCAACAAAAATTGATCGACAAAACCTAATCAACAGAAAAGCCATTTTGTTCCAGAAGAACTTCATAGTTCGCTCATCTATCAGCTTTTCAATTACTAATACTACTAACAACTCACTGCAGCACCAAGCCGCCTGAGACACAGCTACGTGCGCTCTTCCTTCACCCCAATCAACAAAACCTAATCAACAGAAAAGCCATTTTGTTTCAGAAGAACTTCACAGTTCGCTGATCAATCAACTTTTCGATTACTACTACTACTAGCAACTCGCTGCAGGATGAAGCTGTCATAGACAAAAACAGCTCCGCACGCTTTTCCTCCATCCAAATCTGTTCCAAGCTTCCCTCTTTACACCCTTCCAAGAAGTTCCAATTTCATTTAAATCCTTTCGTATGACCTCTTCGCACCCCATTCTGGGGCAACCTCTTTTCCTTCTGGCTCTAAATGGATGGCCGAAAAGGAAAATCTGTGTTTGGGCAAAAAATAACTTGCAAACATAAAAATTAGTAATTTTTTTTAGATACTTCAAGCAAAAAGGGGGAAACTAAAGAAACAATTAAATTATGGAACTACCAATTTTTTAGTTCATTTACGAGCTTTTCTTCGACAACAAAATTCAACAATTCAGATTACTGACGAAAAGACCATAATGCTGAAAAACGCAATCAAATATGGATAAAAGCAACTTTTGCAAATATAAAAATAAAGAATTTTTATTTAGATATTCCAAGCATAAAAGAAGTGACACTGAAAATAAAACCCAAATAAATAAGTGAACTACCAATTTCTTAATTCATTTAAAAGCTTTTCTTCGACAACAAAATTTAAGAATGCACATGACCGACAATATGCCTATCAAATATGCAAAAAATTTTTTTTGCAATATCAATTTTTTTTAATTTAGATACTCCATGCAAAAAAGTGAAACTAAAAACAAATATACAAATAAAATAGTGGACTACCAAGTTTTTAATTCATTTAAAAGCTTTTCGAGATCAGGATTACCACCTAAGCGCTTTATTTCACATCGCGCAGAGTCATCAAGGTCCATCATAGTTTTTCTAGTATATTCAAGCGACCCGAACTTCTCCAGCAAATTGACACAGTACAGTTTTACTTCTGTATGGGTCGTTCGCTGTATCAGAATATCTAAAAAAGAATTGAGTTTAAATAAATAAAATGTTTAAAATAAAACGACTTTAAAATAAAACTGAGAGTAAGAAGCAAAGATTTTCGGATGTTGTCAAATTAAAAAAAACTGTTATGATTCCAATATGGGTCCTGCAGAAAAGCGGTACTAGGCCTATTCCTCCCGGAAAATTTCTACTACAGTAAATTACCTCCCCCGCCCCGACATCGGAAAATTCCCAATACGTTCAAAATTGAGCAGCCATAGGGATAGTATGACAAATAAAAATAATAGCAGGAGGGTCGCGGGGGGAATACCTTGGACCTCAGAATATGTGTTTACTAAAGTACTTTTTTAGGGGGGGGGGTAGTGTATGGTTTTGGAAATCTTAGTTGCTTTTCCTTGGTGCGCAGCAGGGTGGGGTTATGGCATCTGGCATTTTTATATGCGATATTTATAACAGGGCTGCTTGTTGAAAGTTATTAGGGACGAAGAGAAATGTGCTGACAAATATAGCCCCTACTGGGAAAAATATTGTGAAAAAGTTTCTTTTAGAATCTTATTCTATAAAAAGGATACACGAAACCATGCAAATTATCTTATTCTACAAAAAGGATACACGACACCATGAAAATTATCTTACTCGACAAACATTTTTATCAAGATCATAAATGACACAGCTCTTTGAGTCATTTTTACCTCTTCACTAGTAAGTTAATTTTAGTCCCATTGCCAGGTTCTCAGTTTTTAAAATTAGCTTTAATTGACTACCTTTTTCCACGTTGCCAGACAACGCGTATTGCATCTTTTTTTAACCAAAATTCATAGCGGTGTAATTACAATTTATTGCATTTTGTTCATTTTTTTAACTGGGTGTAGATGTTGTAGAATTATCTTTTTCATCAAAATGAACCATGCATGTGATGCAAAACCAGTCATTGTTGGGTGATTAAAATTGGAAATATTCCATCATGGTTAGGTCATCTCAATGAACAAAAACACTTCTTTAATTTTCTATAGAAAAACGGCAGCTGATAAAAATGCATCACACAAAAGTTCATCACAGTTCAAATTCAACCATCCCAACATTCACTGATACAATAGCACATATACACTATTCACATATACTTAAGTAAAAATGAGCACTATATCAAAACAGATTCAGGACGCATAGTTAAAAATTCGTAATATTTTCAAATTATATATTTTTTATATTATTTATCTAAATTTTTTATTATTCAATTTATATTTAAATTAGTTATATTAGCACCTATTTTATATTATATTAGTAATTATATTACACTGGCGTTTTTTTTTTTTTTTTTTTTTTTTTTTTTTTTTTTTTTTTTTTTGTTAAATTTATTTTTCAATGTTCAGTCCTTTAACAAAAAAAAATATATATATATCCTCCAGGTGAATTTCTGATAGTTACAAAAAAAATTATAGTTGGAATAATAGAAAAGGAAGAAAAGAGAAAATAATAAGAAAAGATATAATGAAAAGAAATAAGAAAGAGAAAAGAAATAATAGAAAAGGATACAAGAAGAAAAGGACGTAGTGGTTGTAGTTTTGGTTAAAAGTCAATTAGCGTTTCATATACATTCCACTTCATACACATTTCATATTCATTCCGTTTCAGCGGAATGCTCGTTTCATTCCACTACAGCGTAACTCAAATAAGCCAAAAGTATCTTTGTTTTTAATGTTTTTCGTAAAAATTTCCGGTAATCTTGTTTAAAAATTTGAAACTGTCAGAAACTTAAAACCCGAATTTTAAAAATTTGGGTTTTAAGTAAAATTTATTGTTTCTTTTGACAACGGTATTTTATGACGAAAGGCATTCTGTTAGTCCACAAAATTTAATCCCTCCTCAGCAACTTTATTGGAACCATCAACCAACTAGTCCTTTTATAATCATATCCTATTTTTTGTAAGTATAATTCAGCAGCTATAACCAAATAAGACTAACTTTTATAAAAATAGTTTATTTGCAAGAATTAAAAAAAAAAAAGAATGTTTTCGGACAAGCCATATGGAACAAATATATCTACCCACAAAGCATAAGTTTCCAAGAGGGGGGGGCATCCACTTCAAAAGTACCTTGTCATGAATCTCCTTTAAACATGCATACCTTCAGCCCAACGGTCCGCAAAGCGCAGGTTCCGATCTCCTGATTCTCTACCTTTGGCCAACTGTGATATGCATGATTGGAGACAATTATAATTTATTAAAAAAAAATAACAATCCTTATAACGTCACACATGTACAAAGGGAGGTGGATTAATATCTTCTGAGATTTGCTCAAAGGATTCAACTGAATATTGAAAATTTGTGGCCTTAAATGCACATTTTCCTTTCCCCCTTCCCCACAAAAAAAAATACTTAACACATGTAGTATAACATATTCAGACAAATTAATGTTAGAAGTACGTCTTTGTAAGTTTACAAAATTTTACTTTTTTAATTACTTTTTTCTATTCAGTTTAAATTAGTACATATAATATCGTTGCATTAGATTTATATATAATAACAACAATTTAGTTATGCATTGAAGTAATCCTAATTGTCATCACTTTGAACAATAATTTGAAACATTATGATGAGAAAATACACCAATGGCATACACGAAAAAATCAACAAAAATAACCAGTTCCTCCTATTATTGTATTTGTGTTTTTTCGTTTCTTTTTATGTACGTGTTAATGTGTTTAATGTAGGAATTTTTCTCGTTTTTTCCCCCTTCTTCCCGTTAATAAAGACTTCTTAACAAAAATATTCAGAATAAAATATTCGGCTTCCGAAAATGTTCGTAAGCCAAAATATTCGGTATTCTGCTATTTTGAACAAAAAATATAATTTAGTTTTTTTCTTTCTTTCAAAATTCAAAGTATTAATCAAAGTTTTACCCGTTTTCGGTATTCCAATTTCGTTTTAATTATACCCTTGTTAAGTAAAGCAAATTAAAAAAAGGTGAGTAATCCCCTCAGAAGGCGGTCAAAAGCGAGTAACATAAAATTATCAAACAAACGAATAACAAGACCACATTGATAGTGAATGTAAATAAAGAGAACACATACTGATTACTTGATTATCATCTGGTTGCGTTCGAATTGCATGAATAATTGGAAAACTAAATTTCCCTTCCGTCAAATCTTCACAAAAGGACTTGTTTTCTGCATACTAGAAAAGTAAACTGATTATTTTTTTTTTCCAATCGGAACTAAAACTGGAAAACTGAATTTCCCTTCCGTCAGATCTTCACAAAAGGACCTATTTTCTGCATACTAGAAAAGTAAATTGATTATTTTTTTTCAAACTGAACTAAAACTGGAAAACTGAATTTCCCTTCCGTCAGATCTTCACAAAAGGACCTGTTTTCTGCATACTAGAAAAGTAAATTGATTATTTTTTTTCAAACTGAACTAAAACTGGAAAACTGAATTTCCCTTCCGTCAGCTCTTCATAAAAGGACTTGTTTTCTGCATACTATAAAAGTAAATTGATTTTTTTTTCTTCCAAACTGAACTAAAACTGGAAAACTGAATTCCAATTTGTACTATTATTTTATTCATCATTATAAATTGAAATCATCATCGATATCGATTTCTTTCAAATCGATGCATGTTTATTAGTGGCGTGCCTGAGCTAGCATTCGGTTTGTAAAACATAATTCATTCTTTAGTAAAATATTCTATTGGCTGGAATCTCCTATGGGTTCTACTAGCCTTATATATTTTTTTGTTGCCAATTTTATATTTTCTTGCAAAAAGTTGGGTTAAAAAAATAGGTTCTAATCCCTTTGCATATTTTGTTTTTTGTTAATTTCAAGTTTTTTGATGTTTCGCTAATTTAATGGTTCTGATAAGTGACATTTGTACGATTGATTTTCAATTTGACGGTTGAATGTTTCTGCAGGTAAGGGTTCTAATAGGTTTGGATAGTTTGTTTTTTCTAATGTTATATCTTCTTCAATAAACTTTGTATGAAGTTGTTATGGATTTGGGTTCTTAATTTCTTCAGATGTATTGATTCTCGTTAATTGCGTGTTTTTTGATATTTCTGTTCATTTCATGTCATCGACATTATTTTTATATATGATTTTGTAATTTGATGATTAATTTTCACTGTAGGTATGGACTCTAAGAGCCTTAAGTAATTTGTTTTTACTAATTTAATGTTTTATTTAAGAAAGAAACAGTTTAAGCAAAGTTGTTACTGAAAGCGGTTAACTAGAAAAAAAATACTCTCTTTTTCTTGAGGAAATATGCCAGTCATGGCCAAAACAATCGACGTTTTACGAACTTTATTCTTTTCGATACATACAATGTCATCTATGTTCATCACGTTATCTAGGATAAACCTTCTAATTTCTGGACCAAGATGGCAGTGGTAGCAAGTTGCCTGAGCACATTATCTCAGTAGTAAAAGCCCAAGAAGAATAAAATTAGTGCCACTGCCTTACAGAACTAACCGGTCTAGTAATTCATTCTTGCCGGTTTACTAGTGCCTTTAATATAATATAAAGTATTTAATATAATGTTTAATATAATGCCAGATTTAAATCTGGCATTTAAAAGCTAAAAGTTTCGAAACTGGCTCATTTAGAAGATGAGCTTATTTCGAAAAGAATTCCGTGTGGAGCTTCTTGGGCCAAATATTTTTTTTTTAGTATGAATAAATGGATTGATTGATTGATTCCACACATTTCGGATTTTACATCCAACATACAACATTTTCGGATTTTACATCCAGAACGCGTATCGTTTTCGGGTTTTATTTCCTCAATCGTCTTGGCAACATAATTCCGGTATCATTGTAGTTTAGAAGCTCTTCAGAAGGGAACACTATAACAAAAGAGTAGTACCAATCGATTCTACAATCAACACTCTTTGAAAAGACAATTGTCGCTAACATGACAATTGCCCCTCCCCTCCTAATGCTGAGAGATATAGCCCCAAACATCCAATGTTTTCCATTGCCTGAATTATCGCGAATATATTCATTAACGGGCACTTTATTCTAAACCTGACCATCACGTCATCTTGAAATATTGCGAACAGTTGAAAAAATATATTATTTTAAAACGTGCACAAAAAATGGAAGGAAACATGAAAATCTGGTTAATAAAAACTATAAAGTTATAAAGTAAAAATTATAAAGTAAGAATTTAACTATTCTAGTGTTTTCGTGTGATTTTGTATATACCCAAGGGCGTAAAAATCTGGCCGCAAAGAAAAACGATTACAAAAATAAATAATACAAAGTGACAGATTCTGTTCATTTTTTTTAGAGCAGAATCTACCCACTTTCAGTGGCTAGTTTTTGTAGCCACTGAAAGTGGTCACTGTTTCAGTGGTCACTACTTTCAGTTGATCAGATTTTGAATGACTGGCACTCTTTTAAAGCCACACTTTTGCAAAAAATCCTTTAAAATTGATGTCGAGACCCTAACGACATTGTTTGTTTTCGAGTAATCAACTAAATGACAGCAAAGAAACGGTGTCGGCAAAAAAACAAAAAAAGGTTAAAAAAAGACAATGTCAATCTTAAGCATGGCCTGTGAATAATTTTAGAATTGAAGCATGAGCAGTTAAATCAACGCAAAAATTACTAAGAAAAATATCCTGCCCCCCCCCCCTCAACTCGATTAGGTGCATTGAAAACAGAGTTCTACAGGAAACCTACAAAGAGTAGCAGAAGTGCATAAATAGTGTTTTGATGTAGTAATCACAACAGAAAACAAGTTACGTAAGTATTGTAAAGTTAAGTACTTGTAAAACAATTTACAAGTTACGTAAACAAGATACGAGTTACGTAAGTATTTTAACGCATTAACTTGCGAAAAGTAAATTTGAACGACGCGTACTTTTATATTAACTACAGAATACATCTATATGAAACAGCGTATATTTTTTTCAGGGGGACTTTGCATATTTCATTCTGTGGAACCTTAGTTAAATTTATTTCTGACACCCTAAAATGATGTTGTCTCGCAATCTATACTTTTATAAGTTGTCTATGTCTTTTCTTTAGGTATATTTTCGGTATTTACTTTATCGCACTTGTGGTCAACAAGAACTACACTTGTTTCCGGTCTGCGAGATCTCAGGTTGATGAGGTCCAACTTATATCAGTGTAAACTTCTGATAAAGATAATGCTACAGTATAATGCAAAAGTACCGAGAATCCGGGTTTTTTGGTCTAGTTAGTAAGTTTTATGATTTATTCTAGATAGTGAGTTTTATTCTAAGAAATGGAGTTTTTGATTTGCTGATGTGCAATTCAACGGACCTTGGAAGTGATTATATATTGAATATCTGAAGGGTTTAGAGTTAGTTCTTGTCTTGTCTTGATGCAGTCAAGCTCTTGTATTGTATTTGTTTTGTACAATAAAACACATATTTTATAGTGAAAGAGGCTCTTCTACCTCCTCCACGAGAACCTATAACTGAATGATTCGGCTACGTTACCAAAACGCTTATCAAAGTAAACCCTTTATCAGCAGAAAGAAAGGTTTACAAAGTGGTGGCAGCGGCTTTCCGTGGGGGAGGATTTGTCAGCAGTGCTAGCAGTGAACTTACAGCTTGTGATTTGTGGACTGTACCTGAGCTTTATCTTCACCAGCTACAATTGGGCTTGAAATTTGGTGAGTTTCACATCTTACCTTTGCACCTGTGCCTGTACCCCCTACACTGCCTGTGAAGTTATTTCAACTTTTGTGCTAAATGCGTCTGCTGTATTCAAGCAATTTCTACCGTCGCTAGCGCCATAATTTTGCACCTGTTTTTCATCTTCACTGCCGAAAAGCTAAGCCTGCTTACTTTTGTTGGATAAGTCGCCAAGAGACATTTCTGCCATCGGCAATGCCCGTTTCCAACAAAAGCCATCAGGCTTAAGTGACTTTGTTTCTGAAGCGAGGAATTTATTCTTCAATCTACACCTTAGTATTTGCTATTGTCACCTTTGCTGTTTGTTGCTGTCGCCGTTCTCCATTCTGCCGTTTACCGTTACCATAAACTAAATGCCTACATCAGTAAACTGTGACCTGAGTAAATTACTGGAAATCAAAGAAAAGTGAATCGGTAAGTCTCGCATTCAGTTCGCACCGCGAATATAGGAGCCTTGCTAGGAGTGATATTCATTGTTTAAAGTTTGAATTTATTGTTTAAAGTTTGAATTAACTACCAGATTTTAACCGTTTTCTGATCGTTGTTTGCTTGCATAAAATGAGTGAAATACCTATTCTAGACCCTACTGATAGTGGGTATAATAAAGCAATTGCTCTCTTATTTTTGAGGGAAGTTAAAAGTAAAGGCATTAATGTCCCGGAAAATTTTGACTCTGAAAGTGAAGATTATGAACCTGGTCTAGTTGTAAAAATTTTAATGGAAGTTGGAAACCTTTTGGCAAAACAAAAAACCAATAATGAGGGAGGGACTTCTGGGCAGGATGCAATAAATGGATTATTGAGAGATGAGGGTCATGTTGGCAGTGAATGTCGGGTGTAATTGGACCTATTATGGAACCCTTAGCAAATATTCCAGTTTTAGATAATCCAAAGTTTATTCAGCCATTTTTCAGCCAATTGAAAAGGGTGAAAGCGTTGATCAATTGGTCTGATAGTCAAATGATCAATGCAATTCCGTTGAGGGTCAGAGGACCGTTGTTGAATTTTTTTGAGGACAGGGATTTTATGAATATTGTAAGTCTAGAGGAATTAGAAAGAGAATTGGCCGAGGCGTATTTGCCGGGAAAAACCGCTGGAAAAAAATTTAAGGAATTAGCTGAGCTCAAGCAGTCAGCTAATGAAACTGTATATCAGTTTTATATGAGAGTTGAGACTGCAGCGAAAGCTTACGGGTTTGAATTTGGAACTCCAGCTGTTTTTCCCGAAGGGATAGCTTTGGGATAGCTTTGCATTGTTTTGTTGAGGGCTCAAGGGTGAATATAAAGAGGTATCTATTAGAGCAAGAGGAGGAGTATAGCATTTGAAAGAAGCGTATAAGGTTGCAAAACGCTATGAATCCATAAAAAATGCAGTTTTAAAAGAGAAACAGGGATTTTTATCGGCTGCCGTAGGGTTGGGCATGAGAATGACAGGGCAAAATGAGGAACTCCGTCGAGGCTGGCACGACGTAAAACGAGGTCAGGGAATAAGAGGTAGGTCATTTGGTAGGAGATACAGAGTTAAAGGAAGAGGTCAGGATAGAAGCTATAGTGTAGATAGTGGAAACGAAAGATTTGGTTACATGTCCAGGGAAGTGGTAGTAATATTCCCGCTACCAGAGAGTGCTACATATTTCATAGTACAAGTCATCTAAAGACAGATTGCCCAAATATTATCTGCAATAACTGTAAGAAAAGAGGTTATGTGGCTAAGTTTTGTTCAAAACAATCAAGGGAAGTGGAGTATAGAGTTAGAGCCTACTGTTTTGTATGTGGGAGTAAAGAACACAATGCCTATGATTGTCCTAGCCGACATAAGGATCAGGACAGGTCTCAGGGAGCAGGCTCTACAGGTATGAATCAGGGAAACTAGAAAGCCAGATAGTAAAAGAGGAGTTGGTATCTGGTGTATTTGAAAATTCTCCTCAGTGTGAATATTTTTGTTACATGGGTTTAAGTGACGCTAATTATCCTATTATGAAGAAAGTAATTTTGACTGATTTGAAATAGATTATCTCGGATTAGAATTACCAGAGTTAGCTCGGTTTCAGAGAAGAGACCCTGAGCTAAAGAGAGTCATTAAGTATCTTGAGTCAAAGAATTGGGGTTATAATTCTTTGAATGGCATTCACGTTGGGATACGTGGTGCTGGACTTGTGAAGGGGCGGACGTAAGTCGACCGACGGACCAGCTTCCAGGTTATAAGGAGGAACCTAGAAGGAGTGTAGTTCAGGGGATCCTGGATCAGGAAGGCCTGGACTTGGCGCGGAATGGGGTAGGCGGTGGATCACCGAGCCACAGAAATCCTGCAGGTAGCACGCCTAGTGAGAGAGATGCAAATTTGGGTGACAAAGAGAATATTTCATATGTGAAGAGATGCAAATTTGCCGAGAGAGTAATGCGGATTTGGGCGACAAAGAGAATATTTCATGTGTGAAGAGAGATGACGTCATGTGTTCAAAGAGAGAGTGACTTACCATTGTGGTTGGTTCAAATTTTTGACAGTTTATTTAGGAGGGATAATGTTCTTTATGGCTATCCGGTAGGAGGCGTTGGCAATGAAAAAGGGTAACCTAGAACGTCTAGAAATATCTTACCGAGCGTCCCAGTAGATTCCACAATAAAGCTATCGTACGATCCTTTACTTATTGGTGGACATATGTCAGCTGAGAAGACATTAGAGCGAGTTAGTCGAATTTTTGTTTTTGATAAAATAAATTTGAAAGTCAGAGAATTTTATTAGAGTTGAAACGTTTGTCTGCGTAAAAACAAGCTTCATCGAACAGTAAAACCAACTTTAGGTCAAAATGAAGATCCGAGGTATCCCTTTCGAATCTTTTCATTTGATTCTGCAGGTCCAATGGGAGGTAAGTTTGGTGGGCCTACAGAAGAAGGGAATTCACATATTTTGGTAGATGTTGATCATTTTTCAAAGTTCTGTGTTTTAAAGGCTGTGCCGAGGATCACTGCTGAGACAATGTGTAAATTCCTTCCTTAGTCAGTTATATCTTATTTTGGTCTTTTTGAGGTATTAATCACGGATTCTCATCAGTCTTTCCGATCGAAGTTGATTTCTGAGTTGTGTCGTAAATTGAAAATAAACCACCATTTTTCCTCTAGTTATAACCCACAGTCTAATGGGTTATGTGAGAATCGTGTGAAAATGACAAAGTCTATTCTGAAAGCTTATTGTTAGGAGTACCCCAATTCGTGGGATAACTATTTACCCTTGGTACAGAACGTTTTGAACTCCACCGTTTCTTCAACAACTAAATATTCACCACATCAAATAGCGCTTGGTCGACAACCTCTTACCTTTTTAGACAACCTTCTTACCTTTTCAGCTTTCAGTACCTACTGTTGATTATTTCGATTCTTACGAAGATTACGAAGATCAACTTGGTGAGGAATTTGTTTGGAATTTACAGGATTTGTGACGAAGAAGTAAGAAAGGAAAAGAAGGCTCAGAGTTTACAATATAACAAGAAAGCTGTTGATTTACCAGTTTTGATGGAAGAAGACTTGGTGTATGTTCAAGATGGCGCACAGAATTCTCATGAAATCAAAGGCTTAAATTTGAAATTCCGAGGTCCATATATTATTTTGAAGGTTTTGAAGGATTCGTTGTTTCTAGTCCAAGAGTTGTCTGGGTCTTATTTAAGGAGACCTGTTAATGCGCGTTTGGTGAAACCGGTTAAGGATACAGAAACCTTCTTGCGTTTTAACCCGGTATTCAGACAAGAAATTGAGAAAATAAAGGACCATATGAAAATAAAAGGAAAATAAAGGACAATGAGAGTAAGGGAAAGGAGAAAAAGATCGTTGAGGCTAAGGTTACCCACAGCTATAGTTTACGGAAAAGACCAGGGCTTGTAACACTATTGGGACAATCTGAGTCCCAACTTGTATAGTATTTGTTTTGTACAATAAAACACATAGTTTATAGAGAAAGAGACTCTTCTACCTCCTCCACGAGAACCCATAACTGAATGATTCGGCTACGTTACCAAAACGCTTATCAAAGTAAACCCTTTATCAGCAGAAAGAAAGGTTTACATCAGCTTTCTTAATACAATTTAATCAACATTTAGATTTTAGAGATATAAGATTTTTGGCGCCTACGGCTCTGTTTTAGACGACTGATGTCTAGTAAATATTAGGCGCGTGCACATGATTTTTCTGGGGGGACGTCAGTAATAAGAAATTTATTTGACAATTTGAATAAGAAGCACCAGGAAATTTGGGGAAAATTCGAATTTCGGCAGCAGCGGAACCAGAGCCCCACTGCCTGTACATGCATGGTTAGGTATACGAACAAAAGAGAAGAAAAATTAATTTCAATTAAACTTACATCTGAAGAAAAACTTACTGTAAACGACTTGAGATTCTCATAATCATCACGAATTTGAAAATATAGACCAAGTATAGAAGACAACTTGGTGAAATCTTCCTTGTTATCACTGAACAGCTGCATCATACGCACAGCCATATTGAAAAGCCCGCCAGTTTCTAAAGAATAAAAGGGGTCACTTAAGCTAAAAAGAAAACCCTAGCTTGCGGTAGATGGAGGAATTTATCGTCAATTAATTTAAAAAAATAAAGTTTTTTTAATGAAAGTAAAAAACGATGTTAAAACTTAAAAACGAACAAAAATTACTAGCACTTTACTGAAAACACGAAGAGCTGGTACTTTACTGAAAATGCAAGACCGCCGCAGCAAAACAGGAATAGAAGTAGGAAAATCCTTAGTGGTGAGCAACAAAAAACAAACAATAATTCATAAAGCTCTCAGTAGTATTTCACTAGTAATGAAATCAATAAATTTTACGGCACGATTTTAACCCTAAAAAAACTCAAGAAAGGTTAGTTTTCAGGAAAGCGGTAGTTCTTCAGAATTCTACAAATATAATGTTATATCACAAGCCGGATGGTTTCAAATTTTTTCAAAAATATTTTTTTGAATTTTTTCAAACAATTTCTAGCATAAACCGGGAAGCAGTAATTTTTGTTTGTTTTTCAACTGCACTCTTACTTTCATCACCAAAAAAATTCAATGCGTTGTTTTAGCTTTTAAAAATATTGGCAGTAAACCTTGTAAAAGGATGTTTTTCCTACTTAGACAAATAAAAACAAAGAGTTCAACATAAGTTTTTGGTAAAATAGGACTTATAATACACGCTTAAGGTCCATCGAGACTAAAAAGAATTGCCCTATCTCGTCCGTTATAAACGTTTGTATTTTGTGTGGCCAAATTATTTAGAATTATGTTGGCAGCCTTGCAAAACTTGGATAAAAGATTTGAATAAAGGAGAGAAAACTAAAAGTCGACACCAAATTTCTAAGATATCTTAGAAAAACTATTTAATCTCTTTCAGTTTGGGTCTGACATAGAGATATTCAGTTTTGATGAGACTTGCATCATCAGGATTTGTGATTTTTTCTATTAATCGGAACAGAATTTTATAATTTAAGTTCAGGAAAGGTCAGTCCCTAAAAATATTTTAGCCTACCTAGTCGAAAAATACTTAAAAACAGTTCAAAGGAATTATCATTTGATCTTGCTCCTTTGGGAGCTACTGTGCTGCCACCCGCTTTGATTGACAGGTTAGCCGAGAAAAGCTAATTACATTTCAGTTTCGGCGGATAAATAAAACCCTGACATATTCAGGTTAGGCAAGCTAGGTTAGTTTCTAGCTGAATTAATTTATGCCTATGTATGCAATTACTCTATATTGTGTTTAAATAAATGTTTATATACGTTAAATATACGTTTCTTAGCGGCCCTTGTCATTGAAATTTGTCTATTTATACCCTGGATAAAACCCTGGAAGGGTTTTTCTCAAGCTTACCTTTCATTTTAGCTGTTTATGTATTCATAGTGTCCAAGCTAATCCCTCAGTCTATTTTTCAAACGTAATTAAAAATCAAAGAACAATTGTCATTCGTAAACCCAAAGAAAAAACCCGGTTTCGAATTTGATTTTCAACGAATGTCTCTAAGTTGTTTATGTATTTATAGTATCTAGATGATTCCCCGCCCCACAACCCAAAGAGAACACTTTTGAATTCGGCATTCAATGTTTTTTTTAGTTGTTTGTACATTTACAGTTTCTTGTTAATCCTCCCCTCCCTAGACGGTTACTCCTAGGAAGATTCTCCCTGCGTATAAAATTTCCCTCGTTTGATAAAATTACTAGTTAAATTAAAATTCCGTCTTTTGTACATTTTTTTTTCTTCTGTAAATGTGCAGTGCATTCGTACAGACAACCTGCTCAATTAAAAATGTCAACTTTTCTTCAAAAATGTCAAAAATGTCAAAATGTCAACTAATCAAACCACAAATCCGTGATTGATCTTTATAACGAAGTCTCCTGAAGAGGTCGCTAATTGAAGCTTTGTCCTTTGACCAATTTACCGACAAGACAGAAAGGTTGAGAATCGAGAAATAAGTTTCAAGTAGCGCATATCCTTAACTTCGCATCTCTCTCAAACTTTGCCTTAAGAAACTCCGGTATTTGTATTATCCTTGTCATCTTTGTGGTATTGAAAAAAAAATTATTATCAATGGGACTTTACGAAGAATTAAGATGTGTAGTTAATATAGTTTACGGATATTCGTGTTTTCATTATTGTTGCTTCTTTGACTTAAACATTTCAGGAGAAATGAATCGGCGCTTAAAAGAGAACAAAAATATTTCGTCTAAGATTCGAACTTGTGTCCAGGGTTGCCACCCCTAGTGATTTATCACTATTTCTAGTGATTTTTATGTTGCCTAGTGATTTTTTATCACTAGGCTTGGCAGAGCTGTTAGCATTGGACTATTAAGCCTAGCTATAAGTCTGCTTTATACTATTTGCTGTTTCGAATCAACCACTTATTACACTAGAACTTATACTAGAACACTAGAACTTATACAACCACTTATACTAGAAATTTAAGACAATAAGAGAACCTAGACCTCAGAGATTTTTATTACCAGATTTTTTTACCAGATTTATTACCAGAGATTTTTATTAATGCTGTTTTTTTATCTTCTTTTCAATTTTAAACCATCAAAACCACACTGAAATTATCAATAGATTTTTTTTTAGTCTGATTTTTTTTTTTTTATTCTTTTTTGCATTATGTTGCAATCTTTTTTACACATAAATAAAATAAATACGAAGGCCTCATTACGGCCTCATTATGGCCAAGGTCATATAGTCGAAACTCTAAGAGGGACAAGACAATACTCTAGAGTAGAACAATTTCTAGAACCACATATCTTAATCTAGAGACGTTTAAATTTTTTTCAAAATTTGCGCTACTAATATAAGTTTCTTTAAGTTTGAGGCAGGTTTCTTTAGAAGATGAAACTGCTTCTAGAATTCGATTATTTTTCGGCTTTATCTTGGGATTTTGTAAGTGAATTAAAAGTAAAAGAAATAGTGAGACAGGGTTGTCAGTTTCTGGCAATGGATTACACAAAGTAAAAACTTTAGGAAAGATGAAAATATTTCTCAAGACCAAATATGACACTCCGAAATCCCAAATAATTTTCAATAGCTAAACATTCTTGGTTTTTACATTTTAATATTTTTGCTGGGGGTCTTCTTGGGTATTTCTTAGACTGGGGATTTAGCTTAAATTCTCCCCTTTGTGCATGGGAGATACGCGACCAAGAAGAAATTAAAGAAGGCATTGATTACTCAGTCTTACTTCTAACTATAATCTCCTTGTATTCTTCTTCAGACGGACATAAAAAACTATCTCGCCAGTATATTTCCATGCCTTGGCCTCGATGAAGTTCTAGCATTTGCTCACAATATACTTGGGTCACCTGGAAATAAAAATAGACGATTTTTTTATCTACAAATACAATATTATAAATATATCTCATTAAACAAAAAGTAATTCTATATATATTTACCAGTAAATTTTTATCGAAAGCGGCAATATAATTTTTCTGTAAATTGGTATAGACTACTAAAATATTCCAATGTCAAAAAACAATTTAGACAGGCCACAGCTTCTGGAAAATTCCTTTCCCCCTCCCATATTAATTTTCATAGATGTTCTACTAACTGAAATTAGAGACCCCTAAAGGTTGAAAACCTTAAGCATTAGTACGAGGAGTTTTGAAAACACGCCTTTTGCTGACAAATCAGTTGATTCTGAGCTTTTAAATAAAAACGTTCCTGTTTTACAGCTGTGAATCTCTGATTCTGATTAATAATGCGCAATTTGGCAGGAAAATTATAATAATAATTTGTATACCAGGGCACCGCCCTTCGCTCAGTGATTATGGTCAGTTTAAGCATTAGTAAGATTAGTAAGCATTAGTAAGAGGATTTTCGAAAACACGACTTTTTGCTGACAAATCAGTTGATTCTGAGCATTTAAAGAAAAACGTTCCTGTTTGACAGCTGTGAGTCTCTGATTCTGATTAATACTACGCACTGTGGCAGGAACCGACCTTTGCTCAGATATTATTGTTAGTATAATAAGATTGTTTTTAATAAGATAATAAATAGGTCATGACTTTCCTTTATGGTCTTGATTAATTTTGGAAAAATATTTTTCATATGAGTATCGTCACAAAAACCATGACGTCTAATATCCTAATGGTATTACTTTCTGCAGCGATTAAAACAAAAAGTAATGAAAGTTGTTTTGCTTTTGCATAGGATTACTATGTATATATTACTTTTAAACTGACCGGATTCTCAACAACCAGACTTTGTTGCATGTAAAGCTCGAAAAAGCTTACGGTTGCAAATTTGTTTTATCCGCATGAGCTTAGTTAGATAGGAGTCACTGAAATTTTCGTTCCTTCAGTGTCTTTTCTTATTGCTTGATTTTGTTGAATAACATACATATTATTATATTTTACCTATTTTGAAAGAAAGAAAGAAACATTTATTTAAAAAAAAACATATCAACAAAAAATTATTACTTCCTCCCCTAAAAAGCAAAGCTTGTCCGTGGGGGAGGTAGAGAAAACAAGATCCTTAAAACAAAGAACACTTGGCCACCGATACCACTAATACCATCACACTAAACAATAAATACAAAATAATATCATATATTATACTTCCTCTGGGAACATCATATCAACAAAACCCCCACAATCAATAAATCAATCAATCAATCAATCAAAACTCATATTCAGCAAAAAGCAGTTCCTTAATGATTTTTCTAAAAATATTGGGGTCACCAATAGCCTTAATATCACTATTCAAAGTATTCCATTTCTGTGTACCTCTATAAAGAACAGAAAAACATGAAAGGGAAGATATACCTCTAGGTACACAGAAGTCCGCGCTACCCCTTGTATCATGAGAATGAACAGTAGACCTAATGGACAATAAATCATCAAAACAACGAGGCTGAACATCCTGCTGCAGTCCAAAAACAAACCACAATACATAGAACTCACGGAGGCCTGCAGCCGGCAAAATTTTTAAAGTTGGGTAAATTTCTCAAACAGACTTGAGCAGAGACATGCCGTAGAAAATTTTGACTCCATTATTTTGTAGAACTCCTATTGGTTTTAGGATAGAAGAAAAAATAGAGAGCCAAATATTTGAGCAATAAAGTATATGCAGTTGTATTAAAGAAAAATAAAGGTGTCAAAGGACAGATTTGGGAAAACAATGTTGGAGTTTCTTCATTATACCGAGATTTCTTGCCAAAATATTGCTAGTTAAAGTTACATGTTCCTTAAAAGATAGAGTTTCATCTATTACAGTCCCAAGGTATTTAAAAGACGCAGTCCGTTTTATAACGCCATTGGGCATATCTAGTTCCTTGATCCATGGGTAAAAGTTTGATGATCGCGAGAAAATAATAAAGTTAGACATAGCCATGTTAATCCTTAATTTATTTACCCTCAGCCATGTTATAATTCTATTAACTGATTCCTTCATGGAAATCTGCAGCAGCTCTGCTGCCTTAGCTGTGCTAATGCCTGTTGTGTCATCAGCAAAAAGTGAAACTGTTATATTAGTCGGGTTTACCGTTAGTTAATTTATTCTGTAACAAAAATTATTCAGACAATTTGGGAAATCTTTAATAAATATCAAGAATAATATAGGACCGAGAACTGATCCTTGCGGAATACCTACTTCAATACGCTTTTTTTTCGGAAGAAGAATCATTTAGTTGGACATACTGATAACAATTACTTAAAAAAAAAAACTTCTTAAAAAATTTAATGATTTACCCCTCAAACCATAAGCCTCACACTTCTTAAGTAGAAGTTCATGATCCACAGTGTCGAAAGCTTTCATCAGTCTACAAAATATAGCACCTATTTTAAAACCTTTATCTAATACCTCATTAATAATAGTTGTCAAATAAATCATCGCCTGTTCCGTTGTCCTTTTTCTACGGAACCCAAATTGTGTCTCTACCAGTAACTTATGATCTCATCATTCTCATAAAAACTAAAAACTCATCATTCTAATACTAAAACACTTCTCTAAAACACGGGAAATGATGGGTAAAACAGATATCGGTCTATAGTTTCCTGGGTCATTTTGAATATATCCTGGGTCATTTCCTGGGTCATTATATTCATAAGGGGTCATCCTTATGAATTGGGGTTATACGGGCAACTTCAAAACAGTCTGGGAATTTTCCTTGACGAAAACACTCATTAATTAACCCACATAAAACTTCAGCTATAACAGGCAAAATACATTTAAGTGTTTTTAGAGTAATATGATCGCTACCAGATGAAGTACTAAGCAACCCATCAATAGTTGTTTGAATTTCATTAACTGTTAGAAGTCTAAGGTGAAGAGATGCTTCAATCGGGTCCCTCAGAAAGAACTTTAATGTTGAATCACCACCATCAGGTATAACTGACATAGCTAAATTCAGACCGATATTCGAAAATAACTATGAAATTCGTTGCACACGTCGTTTTCAGAATTCAAAGTCCTTCCCATTGTACTAATTAATTCATCAGGTACACTATCTATTTTTAATCCAATCACTTCTTTTATTAGTCCCCAGGTTTTCTTAGGGTATCCTTCGACCTCCTTAAACTTTTTCTCAAAATATTTCTTTTTTTCATTTCTTAAAATTGTATTCAACCTATTTCGATGAATTTTATATAATTGCTTATTTTTTCTTGTCGGGTTAATTATTTGAGCTCTAAACAATTTATATCTTACATTTATTTGCTTCAAAATCACCAGGACTAATCAGATGTTTTTTACTTGAGTGCTTTCTATTAAACAGTTTCAATATGACTGCTTGACTTATCTAATTCTGCAACTTTTCATAAAATAAAACAAACTTTGAATTTGCGTCCTGAACTTCGCCTAGAACATCGTACCAATTCACCTTTTCTATCTCATTTTTAAGTTTTACCATCGCATTTTCACTGATCACTGGAATCCTTGATTTTTGCCTCGACCTTCGTGACAATACTAAATCTAGCTGAAACTTCAAAGTGGTAAGATACATCGTTGATAAGGACCCTGGGAAGACTCAAGGGTACATTACAAAGGATGTTATCCAGAAGCTTAGCTGATGTTCCCGTAATTCTTGTAGGGATATTTATACAAGGATGAAACCCATTAGATAAACTTTTATTAATAAATTCAATGCTAGCAGATGACTGATCTATAAGGTCAATATTAAAATCCCCCATAATAAAACATGGCATAGAGTTAATCGGAAGTTTCATTAATTGTTCTTCAAATAGGTCCATAAAGTCTTGGAGCAGGCTCTGTGGAGGTCTATATACTACAACAATGCAAAAATTCAAATTCTCTCTAGTTATATGTAAAACAAGACACTCGCAAACTTTCTCTCTATATATTGTAAGATCTTTTCTTATTGAAACCTTTTAATCAGCCTGATTATAAGCTGCTAGGCCTCCATGTTGGTAATACTCTCGATTTCTAACATATAAATTATAACCAGGGATATGCAGCAATTGCGATTTATTATCATTTAACCACGTTTCAGTTAAAGCGATCACGTGAAAGACATTAGTATTTGTTAATTCCGATAAAAAATTATGCGCAGAATTCAATCCCTGACAATTCAAAGGAAAAATGTTAAGGCCAAAATGGCCCCTATCACCATACAAGGGTAGTGCCCCTTCTTTAAAAATATACCTTGATGGTTCATTTGTGAAAATCTCAGTAGCATTAATATCTAAATTTCTATTTATTCTTTCATTAAACTGGCTGGAAAAATCAACCCTTCGACTTTCAAGTTGCAGGACATTGCTGTTCCCAGGAGGTAAAACGATATCTCTGGCGGTGGCGGTGAGGAAAAAATCATTATCTACTAAACACATATCTAGACCTAGATAAATACAAAAAAAAATAACAAAATATATTCCGTCAAAGCGGACATAAGAAACAAAAATTAAACAAAACAAATAAACAAACCGGTCGATATGTATACGCATACCAACTCCCAAAATAAAATTCAGTGGGCCTAATATGGCTCACAACTTCATTTATAAGCAAACCAAAATTTAATATCCTTCATAACTTCATCCTTCATAATTAATAACTTTTCATATATTCTCTAAAAAAAAATAATTTCCAAACACTATAAATAACTAGCTCAAACCACTATTTACATTTTTAACGCGTTTAATCATTCAATCTTTTTAACGTTACTAGCAGATTTAACAGAAAGAACAGGCGGTACCACGGGTGGTATCCAGTACTCAAAACCTCTCTCCATCAAATATTTTCTCTTTAACACCAAATCCTTTCTAATTTGTCGGACCTCTCTACTAACATCATCACTAATAAAAACCGGTTTTCTAAACTGCAAGTCCTTGCCTCTTAATTTCTTTGCATTTTTCATTATGCCGTATCGGTCCTTATAATCTGTAACTTTGATTTTGATAAAGTCACTCACTTCATGTACCACTGAAAATGGAGGAATATCCTTCACTTCCATTTCTAATCCCTCATTTATCACTCTTTTAATGGTATTTTTTGCATCTGACAATTAATCAGTCCTCACATTCCAAAACAATATGTTGTTTTTTCTTTCCGTATACTGCAACACAAGAGACTGATTTTTTAATGATGTAACTTGTGTAAATAAATCATTCACGAGTTTATCCTGATTTTCCATCTTGGACTTCAAACTATCTACCCGATTATTTGTTTCTCTTGCATCACCTTCCACACGCGTGCATCTTTCTCCCAATTCACGAACAGTCTTTTGTATATTTCGCACATCAGTCTTCACACTATGAAGGGACTCTCTAATTTCTTTTACGTTTGATTGTAAAGTTTCCAACAGCTCCGAAATTCTTGCGATATTTTCTGCATTTGTTTTCTCACATTCCTGTCGTAAGCATTCGCCACTCGAATCCAGAATAGAATCTTCCGGCGGAGGACTTTTCTTCCCTGTTAGAGTTTTTGGGGTTGACGTTAGGCTTTCATTTGATTTATCACCACTCTCATTACCACCATCAGTTTTTACTGTCTTATCATTTCTCTTTCTCCCCATTCTCATGGACGATTACGGCAAAATAAATTCCACAAAAAATGCAATCTTCAATCAATATATGACACACGGTTCAAAAATTCTTCATATTTTCATATTTACTGTGACATTTGGTTATTATTTATTCGTTCATTTCACTGGCCACTACTAATCCACTTCATTAACTATTTTAATGGAATGATTGTATAGCCACAATCTTCAAAATATGGGTACAATTTTTTTCAAGGTCATTCGTTACTTGTGTAATCATATATTAGCTTAACATATTTCTTTCATTCCACGCAAAAATCAATAGGCTCCTTGTCCAGGTTTATCACAGGTAAACAGGTTATCCGTGAAATGTACTTTTTATTTAAGGTGTTAACTGTCCAAAGACTGAATGAAGACTACTATTATTACTGTTATATTATCATTAAGTTATTGTAATATCATTATTATGGGTGGATTCACAAAACTGAGTAGGGGATCAGGCCATAAAGAGCCATTTCCAACTTCCAACTAGCCCCTCGGTGATTAGCCGTCGGGCGTGGTAATTTGAGATTACTATCTTTTTTCTTTGCAGAGGAGTCTTCCTTCGTAGTTTCAAGGTGTCCACCATTGTTTTCCTCCATCCCGAGAATCCCACTCGGTACAGACTAAATTGGGAAGGCAGCACTAGAGGGGACAGTCACCTACCACTTGCCAGCCATCCGCAGCAAGCAGCACATTATCCTCAGTACCAGTACAAACAAGAGAACCTCTTTATCCCATATCAAAGAGTTCTCCCCAAGGGATACTTTCTGGCGTCACGTTCATCGTTTCAAATATTCAGGATGCTTAGTCCCAACGTATGATTTTGGCAGCCATTACATTCTCGGCAAAGTGTTCCACAACATACTTTACCTCTCGGTGAGACACTAACCAGGACGGCCAGTGACTGTGAGTAACTACAATTAGCAATGGTGGGCCATTCTGTGCCTTCGACTCTAAGGAACATCACGACGAGGTCTTCAGTTCTACCCCCGACCAACACATACGCTGTACTTATCGTATATGTGTGAGTGATGTGGAGATGAAGAAATGAAGCTGATGGCTGACCGTTGGGTGCACGAATTCCAATCAAGAAGCAATGGCATTAAATCAATTCCATTAATCATTCATGTTGATTGAACTTGATCTGGTTTTCTCAATCAGCCAAAGAGTTGCAGCAGAGCAGTGAGGACCATGCGCAATAAAAACATGCTCATCTCCCAAGTAAATTTCACCAAATAGCCACTATTGTTGTAAAAATCTCCCTAGGATATTTCTAACCTCACTTCTGTCAATTTCTAACCTCATTCGTAGCCTCTAATCATTGAACCCCCTTGCTAATCAAAGCACAAAAACACTCTTTCATGACAATTGCTAATTCAATTGTCGTTATAGATTTCATGTCTAGCTTGTGCATGCAAAATTTTCGATTCGTCGATTCGTGCAACCGAAGTATATAAAAAAAACCACAGCTTGAAAGAAAAATCCTATTTATCAAACTATGTACTTATCTTGATCCTTATGATCATCCTGTATGCTCGTTTATAGCATTGCCGTGAAGGTGGTCTCCAATTTTCATTTCCCAAATATATCATTTCCAGCACAACGGTATTTTTGTTAAAATACAATCGCCTTTTCATTATTATTAGGGACTGAAATGTAACCTCACTAAGGATAAAAATATCACCAGTAATATCTCACATTAAACATTTATCAGTAACAGGAGTATCCCTGTTGGGACCTTCGGCCCTTGTTTTTGTTATGTAAATGTCCTCTTTTCTTTTCCTTTGGTTCTTTGACTTATCCCCTTTCCTTTGCGCTCGCAATCTTTAATTTTCTCTCGATAGTAATAACGGCAGTTTTTCCCTTTCATTCTATAGACAGCTAAATTCGCTGGATTTTAACTGCGTAATTGCAAGGGTGACTCTTACTTATTAAAAATGTATTTTTGGACAGCGAATTTGGTTGAAAGTGATTGGGAGGGAAAAGGAGAATCAGTTAATTCATTTTAGCTTGACGTTGCACCGGGTGAGGAATTGGATAGGCTGGACTCTGCACACTGCACCCAGGTGACTGTGTTTGTCTAGGGACAAAAAGAGTTTTATTTTTCAGTTTTTATATCGATCTTGGTTGGAAAAGAAGTAAGGTTTTGTTTACCACTTTTGACTTGTTTAACTAGCCCCGATTGATATAGGTTATCCGTCTAAAAAGAGAGTTATTTTTACAGGGCAAACCCTGTGTTATGACGGAGGGAAATCAAAGAGAATTGGGGGTTTAATGCTTATGGTGCCTGGGGCCAAGTAGTGTGGAACTTTTATACCATCAGAGAAGTACACTTGTCAGAACCCCGAGGGTTGTGGAAACCGACAGAGACGGGACGCGTAGAAATCTGCCGCTCGTTAGAGTTACCCTGACCCTTGAGGTACCCCAGGTTACTCTGGTGGCATTAGAGACCTCCCAATGGTGGGGGAGGAGGAATAGGGACTCTCTCCTTGCATACAATTCCCATAATGACTGCTGAGTAATTTGAATTGGCTCCGCTTACTCATTATAACTTCCTCCATGACTGAACTTTGAAAAGAACTCAAGTCATCATTCTGGAGCTCTTCAAGGAGGAATCATTAGATTGTTCCAAGCTGCAATTTAAGGTAATGACTTCTTTAAGCCTTTCCGGTAAAAAAAAAAAGGTTCCAGAAAGAAGTTCTATGAACCACTTTACCATTATTATTAATATATCAATTAACAGTACCTTAATTTGTCAAAACTTTGATTTAGATACCTATTGTTTCAAGCCACAGAATTAAACAGCACTAAAAAAACATTATTTATTTTTATAAATTCTCAGTATTATTCCACCAAAATCTAGAAGTTCCTCCCAAAAAATTACAGCCTCTTAATACATTACAGAGACCTTACTAGCCGAAAAAGAAATATTACAATAGCTACGTAAATTTTCTTATTTTAGGCCTTAACGTTTGGTTATCTTCGTAGGTATAAACAGTTCAAAGGATATCAAAAGGACACACAAGGGAAGTAGTCGTGTCAATATTTTTTGTGTCTCCTGCTGGCTGACTGGCATAGAGAGGGGTGATACTCGCAGCTTCCAGCCTTTATGGTTCCAAGCCAGTGTGGGGGCGTATCCTGGGAGGAAATTCACCAGGGTGAAAAAAATGGTCGAGACTATACCCCCATCTAGCCCTAGGTCTCCCTTGCAGTTGCTTTCATCTGTCGCAGGAGTTTCACACTTGACATTCCGATCTGAGCTAATCAGTCAGCGAGAAGAGTCTGGTGTTTAACACGAAGTGATTTTCAATCGATCTATTCTCCTGGGATTTTTTTTTTTTTTTTTGCACTCCGTCAACTGACCTGATGATTAGGAAGCTGCAGGGCACGCTTTACTTCTATAAAGAAGGATTGAAAACGTTTAGGGAAATGCTAAAAGGTCGTGTAATAGAAGCAGGGAACCTGATGGTTCAAGAAATGAGTCTTAGAATTCAAAGTAGTTCTCTTGTATATTTTAAGTTATTTCTAAATTTTCCAATACTTCTTGGAGAACATTTTGGGGAAACCTAAGCATCTAACCTCCAAAATTTTTTTTTTGTTAGGCATAAACTCAGCAAAATAAAATGCGTTGAAAAAGAGTATAAGGCCAACCTCTGACTTTCCCAAAGCCAGCACCTTTTGCAGGGCCATGAAACAAACATAATTTGCACAGTTGATTGTAGATGGCATTCCGTAAATAGCATGTGCCACAGGTAAGCCTCTTCGTAATGTAGATGCATCTTCAATATCGTCAAGCCTATAACAAAAAGCAGAATTAACACCAGGCTTTTAACAGATCTCCAGCATTTTCCACCAATGAAACCATCGGAATCACGTCTAGATAGAGCAATCAATCCACCGTCTTTCCAGGGGTGCCGATTAGGCAATTTGACACCAGGGGAGGCAGCTAGGCGCCAGGGGCACCAAACTGACAAAAAACATATGAAAATGGGGTTACGGGGTTACGGGGGGAGAGCTCAAAGGCCCCTCCCTAGTGCGTACATACCTGTGCTTGAATAGAGAGAATGTTCTTAAGCAACTTTTATAAAAAATTTAAATTTGATTCTAAAATAAGTATCTAATGTTTAACAGTAAAAAAGTGTTTGGCCTATTTTAGTATTGATCCTCAGTTTGGGAGACTGCTTATGGCTGAATAAATCTAAGAGTTAGTCCAGAGCTTAGACATTAATATCTCAACAATGGAAAGTATACTATGAAAGAGTAACTCCGGAGAGGCTCAGATAGGGTTTGGCAAAAAATAATCAGGATTCTCGAATACACGAATTGCCAACACAAATGGTATTGGTGTGTCAATACCAGAAATATCTTGCTAAATAAATTTCCCGTTTTGCTGAGCTTAGCATAAGAGTTATTATGTTTGTACATTCCAACAAAATTCCTCAGAAACATTTTGAAAAATAGACACATTTTATTATAATAGGTTTCTTCACCAAACCATTTTTTAAGAAATTTTGTCAGAAAAAACAAGAACGTGTTTTCTTACCACGGGCGTAGAAATTTTAGGGGCACCAAATTTCAAATGAGAAATCTAACAGTTATAATCATTTTGTAATTCTTTTAATTTTGTTTTTAATTAAAACAAAGTAAAGGGTGCAGTTAGTAAATGAAAGTAATTAACAAATCATTAACTAAGTAATAAAATTAAATTTAAAAAAAAAATTAAACTCCTGGTTTAAAGAAGACAACAATTTATTGTTTAGCAAGGAGATGTCTGTGTTTATAGCACATGTGTTTAAATGTGTACTTTTTCAGGGACTTAGTTAATGTCTAATTCAACAGATCCAAACCTAATTTGGTATATGCTAGAAGTTTAGACCCCTATGACACACTACTTTACAAATCGTTTTCAGTAAAGTCCAAATGGCGCTCTGTCTTGAAAGTGTTTAGGGGGTGGGTAGTTGCTATTCTTAATTTCGATAATTTGTGCTGCTTTAAAGTTTGAGTTGATTATTAATTTTAATTTCTGTTTGTTTTAGGTACCATCTATGGAATCTTAGTAGTGTTTTGATTTTATGCATGATGTGACAGTTCATTTTATTTTCTATTTGTTTCTGGTGTCATTTATTTATTCAGCAATTTTATTTCATTTATTAATTTATTTATTCAGTAATTTCTGTTCGTTTTGAGGTTGAATTTTAATATATACTATTAGCCTACATATTATTACATTAATCTATTCTGCTCCATTTATGTTCCATTTTGGCCCTTTTTCGGAAAATCTTTTTTTAAACGTTCTTAAAATTAATTCCTATTTGTTTTTAATTGACATAATTTTATTTTGTTTTAATTTTAGGAATATTTGAAAACTTTTTTTTTTTTTTTTTTTTTTGCTGAAAAAATAAAACGTTGGATTGTCATTTGAATTTTAAGCCAAATTTGAATATTTAGTCAAAATATCCTATCAACTGTAATTTTGTGCAATAATTTTTAATAATTTTTACCTACCAAATATGGGTTCAGTACATGGGAATTTTTAGCCATATAAATTGAAAATCAGCATAGTTTTTGGACCCCAGAAGAAATACCTGGTAAACACAGCGTTTTCTGATCTACTTTGCTACTTTACTATGAAGCGATTCCAAAGAAAAACAAATTCCGGTTCCTTCATCCCACCCCCTAAAAGAAACAACCTTTTACACATTATTTAATCTTTCTGCAGATCATTGAACAGAGCAGGAAAGCCCGGCTGGCTGGTGATATGCCCACATACAGACGGCTAAACGGGATAAGGAACAAACTTATTCACCATGATAAGCAACAATTTGTTTACAAAAAGGCTGATGAACTGGAAGAAGCTGCTCACAAATGTGACATTATGAAATGCTGTTCAAGCATTTCAGAGACCTTAGCAAAGGGAAACCTCCAAAAATAGGAGCAGTCAGATCAGAAAATGGGGAAACGCTTGAAGATGAAAGCACAAAACTAGAAAGATGGAAGGAACGCTCTGCAAAGCTGCTGAACACTGATAGAATGGATGTTGATCCTGACGTCCTGTCGTTCGCTGAGCAAACAATACGCGAGAATCATCCAGAGCCCAATGTCTCTTCAGTGGAAGTGATGTAGAAAGCTCTGCAGAGGATGAAAAACAACAAGGCAATAAGATCGTTGTCGAGCTAATGAAATACGGAGGACCAGCAATGCTATTTTGGCTACACATGCTTTTCGCCTTTGTCTAGACAACGGAAATAATACAGCAAGAATGGAAAGAAGTACCAATCCTTCCTCTCTGGAAGCGCAAAAGCAGCAGAAGTGATTGCTCCAATTACAGAGGAATCACCCTCCTATCAGTTCCCAGTAAATTTACCATAACTCTACTGGACCGAAACAACAAAATCCCCCACAAATACCACCAGATTCAGCAAGCGGGTTTCATGCCTAACAGGTCCATGATCAAGCAGATCTTCACCATCTGTCAGGTGGTAGAAAAAACCCACGGGTTCCAACGAACAGCATATATTGTCTTTGTCGACTTCAAAGCGGCCTTTGATTCGGTTGACAGTGATTCTCTCTGGCTGATACTTGAACGAACAAAACTCCCTGACAAGTATTGCCGTCTGATCAAGGCCCTCTATACTGATAATAGGAGCTCCGTCCAGATAAACGGCTGTTGTAGCCCAGTATTGGAAATAAATACAATATAGGACGAGGATATGCTATCACCCCCAAACTTGTCAACGCCTTCATCGATTACGTTATGGACCAAACCACAAACATCTCTGCATTAGACTGCAGTTTGAATTTCGGAACAAAGATGTGCATTTACAACACTACTGTAAACCAAGTTCTTCTCTACGGTGCTGAGACCTGGCCTGTTGCCGTTTCGGTCCGAAACGCTATAGACGTGGCTCAAATCAAGTTTTTTAGACGAATCGAAGGGATTAAGTGGTATGACTTCGTCTCCAACAACCAACTAATTTCACTTACCAGCCACTGACCCAACTCACGTCAGTTCTTTGCACGAACTCTTGGGTGATTCGGCCACCTAGCCCGCATGCCAGCAGAAACACCAGTCAGAATTGCCTTTAGTTTCAATCCCTCGACGCACTGCTGGAAGCGCCCGCGTGGGAGTCCTCGTTCTAGCTAGATGGAACGACAGCCTTGGTCACTTCCTGTCATTGATTGGTAGCATCTCAGACAAAGCTTCATGCTAGGTCAGGATCATTTGGACAGGAGGCAACGATTGACTTCTCTCTCTCTGGCAGGAGCAATGAGTCAAGTAAGTCCTCCTAGAAATCAAAATTTGAGGTTCACTCGGCCCACTGATATTTCCTAAAATTTTTCGCTTGACCACCCAAGACATTTCACATATGCTATTTAGCTAACAGGGCAAAACACAGTATCTTTTGATTTACCTTGATATTTAATCGTGAATGAATTGTAAGTCCCATTGGAGCTTATAGTGCAAAAAAGTTTATGTGGATTGTAGGCAAGACACTTTAGCCCCCATCAGCACAAAACTTCAAGTACCCTTGCTCTCCTCCAAAACACACTACACGAAATTGTCAACTCCATCCTCCAAGCCATTCTCGAGATATTCAAAATATCCTATGCCAATAACCTGGATACACAAATTGTTTTTTTAAGTTACTCTGCCCCTCCCCCATGCAAAATTTTGAGGCCCAAATCCCCGCTTCAACACTGCCTATAAAGTTTCAACTTGATCACCCAATATATTCACCCTTATTCACCTTACCAATTCCTTACCCTTATTTACCTTACCAATACATTCACCTTATCACCCTTAACCATTCCAATATATTCCAGATGATGTAATTGTCAAACTTGGGGACTCATACCATCTTTTGAATTAATCAGGTAAGCATGCAGTTTCAGGAGCATTGCCTTGGGAATATATTGACCAGGCAAACAAGCATACCATCCTTTTCTACTGATCTGTGAACAATGGGATTTTACATAATCTAGAACCATTGCTCCTGGGGCTGCTGGGATCATGCTGAAATTGGAGGCATACTTATATCTGATACCATGGAAGAGCAAAAAGGTCGTAGGGTTTGGTTACACTTCAAACACTGCTGGCCCTTGAAAAGGGCACAGGAGCTTTTGATCTCATTCAAATGAGTCCCCTCCCAAATTTCTACAGCCAAACCTTACATACTAATTGGTCAAGAGAGAAAAGAACAATCATACATTTTAGGAGCATGGCTCTTTACTAAGTCAAGATGAGTAGATTGACCTTGACGAGCTAACAGTTCATGGTTACTAATGCAACAATAGGTCAAATTTACATTTCTCTTATGTACTTCATGAAGGGTGTCTTCTAGCAATTACATTGAGACTTTTGGCGAGGCTGAACAGGATTATAAAGGCCAAGAACAATGGATTAGTGCTCAGTCGAGCTGCACAAGGTAATAATTGTTTGCCTTCGCTTATTGCGCAAATTTCTCTTTTTAAATCAACAGATAAGTATACAGAAAGCATTCTATCACCCTAAGTCACTCTTGGTAGAGTGTAGTTAAAGATAAATAAAAGATACTTACAAAAGGGAAGCATTGTGTAGCAATTGTATTATTTCTGAAATAGCTTTAACGTTATCCTCTGGTATTTTCAGCCAATTATTGAACGAGACTGTTAGTTTTGCCCTTACTTTCTTCCCAGGAATTTGACAAATATGATGAAAGGGTTGCAACAAAACCTGAAATGGAAATTAATTATTACCGTTTTCTCAGATATCAAGTAGGCTATTTCTGATGATAAGATTTCAACCAAATTGGAATAAAGCCAATTAAGCACTTCAACCTAAATGAATTCACTTCAACTTAAATGAATACATTTTACACCTTAGCCATACTGAGTCTTCAACTGAGGAAATTTTTCCTCTTCTTAGTAATGAATTTGTAAAAAAAAAAAAAAAAAAAAAAAAAAAAAAAAAAAAAAGAGAGTGATTCTTGTTTTTGGCTGATCTCAGACTACAAAAGAAGATGTCTAGCTAGGAAGGCACAATATTTCCCCATCTGTAAGTACTATGTATCTTGGCCTTCCAATTGGCACCAGTGTCAAACCAAAACATTCCCTCCTGCTTGCACATTCTAGTGAAAAGTTGCAAAAATCATTTTCTTCTTGTTCACCTTTTGTTTGCTGCCAAACACAATACATTAGGTGTGTACTAACCAGTCAACAACTCATTTGCTCTCTCACGTGTCACTGCTCTTTCTCCATTATGGAGCATCTTTACATGCACTGACAAAAGAAGCATAAATTATATGTATTTTAGATATGTGAAATCTCTCTTGGTAATTCCCCTATGGTCTAGAAACAGACAGCTGACTGCAACTTATGGTTTGGCTGAACCCCAGGCTGCAGCTGAGAGTCACCATGAAAGATTTTTGAAAAGCTAAATCACTCTTGTATATTTTCCTGGTAATGATTGAGTATTGGTTTGTCTTTTTATGTGTTTTTGTATGATTTTTTCCCCTCTATTCACTTCATTATAACACCTTAATGTGTTTTATAGTCATTCACTCATTCAATATGATTCCTATTTCAAGCCTAGGCCATGCCACTTTCCCTTTATTCATAACCCAAAATATCATAGACACCGCAATAGCGCTGCCTAAGTTAAGAACAACGTTGGCACAGTGTATTATTTATTTTTTCCTTTAGACCAGGGCACTTCCTATCGAATGAGTTATCGTAGAAACTTCGAAAAGGGCTCATTCCATTGGAAATTAGAGTGGCTTGTGTCCTTTTTAATAGCCAAAATTGATTAGAAGGCAACTAACACCCCTTCCACACCAACCATTTCCCCAAACACATTCAATCAAAATTTTGAGATAGCCATTTTGTTCAACTTAGTTAAAAGATCAGGAAATTATGTTTTTGAGAAGGACACTCTCCCCACAGCCCACAGGGCAAGGGTTTTATAGACAGCGTTGTCGTAGAAACTTAAAAAAGAGCTCAATCGATTGGAAATTCAATAGTCAAAAATGATTAGAGGATGATTAATCCCCTCTCACGCCCACCATTTCCCCAAACAGATCCAATCAAAATTTTGAGATATAAATTTTTTTCGACACAGTTGAAAGGTCTGAAAATTATGTCTTTGAGGATGATACTCCCCCAAAGCCCTCAGGGCAAGGGTTGTAAGTTATGCCGTGGGGGCAAATAAGGTATTTATACAAAATGTTTTTGTAGAAAGTTTAAAAAGGGCTCATTTAATAGGAAAATCAAACGGCTAGTGGCCTTTTTAATAGTCGAAAGTGATTGGAGGGCAACTAACCCCCTCTCACTACCATTTTCCCAAACACATCCAGTCAAAATTTTGAGATAGGCATTTTGTTCAACGTAGTTGAGAATTCTGGAAATTATGTCTTTGAAGATGACAAACCCCCCAAGCCCCTCAGGACAAGGGTTGTAAGTTATGCCCTGGAGGCATATAAGATATTTATAGAAAATGTTTTCGTAGAAAGTTCAAAAAGGGCTCATTTAATTGGAAATTCAAACAGGTAGTGGCCTTTTTAATAGTCGAAAGTGATTGGAGGGCAACTAACCTCCCGCTCACGCCTACCATTTCCACAAACACATCCTATGAAAATTTTTAGATAAACATTTTGTTCAGCGTAGTTGAAAGGTCCGGAATAATGTCTTTGGGGATGACACTCCTCCTACAGCCCTCAGGGCAACGGTTGTAAGTTATGCCCTGGGGGTATATGAGGTTTTCATAGAAAGCATTGTTGTACAAACTAAAAAAAAAAACTCATTTGATTGGAAATTGAAAGGGCTAGTGCCCTTTTTAGTAATCGAAAGTGATTGGAGAGCAACTAACCCCCCTGTCACGCCCACCCTTTCCCCAAACACATCCAATTAAAATTTTGAAATAGGCATTTTCTTCAACGTAGTTGAAAGTTCTGGAAATTATGTCTTCTAGTTCTAGAAACTTCAAAAACGGCTTATTCGATTGGAAATTGATAGGGTTGGCGCCCTTTTTAATAGTCGAAAATGATTGGAGACCAATTACCCCCCTCTCACGCTCACCATTTCCCCAAACACATTAAATCATAATTTTGAGATAGTAATTTTTGTCAACGTATTTGAAAGTTCTGGATATTATGTCTTTGAGGATGATACCCCCCCCCCCGCCCCTTAGGGCAAGGGTTGTACATGATGTCCTAGTGGCATATAAGGTTTTTATAGAGAGCATCGTCATAGAAACTTAAAAAAAGGGCTCGTTCAATTGGAAATCGAAAGGGCTAGTGCCCTTAAAGTGTTTGGAGGAAAACTAACATCCCTCCCACGCCCACTATTTCCCCAAACACATCCAATAGAAATTTTGAGATAGCCATTTTGTTTAACGTAGTTGAAAAGTCCAGAAATTATGTCTTTAAGGATGACACTCCCCCCACAGCCCTCGGCACAAGTGTTGTAAGTTATGCCCTGAGGGCATATAAGGTTTTTATAGAAAGTGTTGCGTAGAAACTTCAAAAAGGGCTCATTCGATTGGAAATTGAAAGGGCTAGTGGTCTTTTTAATAGTGAAAAGTGATTGGAGGGCAAGCAACCCCCTCTCACGCCCACCATTTCCCCAAACACATCCAATCGAAATTTGAGATAACCACATATTTATGGCTATCTCAAGAGGTTTAAAAAAAACCTCTTTTCCATACCATCCAAGAGGTTGAAATCTAGGTATTTTTTTTTAGACATTTCGGCAATTTCTTTTTCTTGTTAAGATTCATCAAATATTACTTGTAAATTGTACAAGCAAGTCAGAAACCAGTAGCCAACTTACCAGTTGTATACTGTAGCCACTAATCCTCTTCTTGATATATATATATATATATATATATATATATATATATATATATATATATATATATATATATATATATATATATATATATATATATATATATATATATATATATATATATATATATATATATATATATATATATATATATATATATATATATATATATATATATATATATATATATATATATATATATATATATATATATATATTTAGTTTAGTTTTAGTATTTGAGTATATATGTAGTATATATATATATATATATATATATATATATATATATATATATATATATATATATATATATGTGTATATATATATATATATATATATATATATATATACAAAAAGTATTGAGCATCTTCTGCTAAGTTTTCCAGAGCCCAAAGTCTTTTCCCATATGAAGTAACTGTAAGGGGCATCTTCTTCTTCAAAATATAATTTGTACTTTACTGAAAAAAAATCCTTTAAATGTTTTCACTTTCATAACTTTAAGAAATAAAAAATTAATTAAGATTTTAAGGAATAAAAATCAGCATATGTATATTAAACTGACAATGCACACTTTTTCAGTAAATTCATTTGAACTTTTTTCAGTAAAGTACAAATTATATTCTTTTAGAAAGCATAGAGTTTAGAACCCTACTCAGATTCATTTCTGCTCTTTTTGAGTTTGACTTATTTTAATTTTTGTTTGTTTTGGGCTTCATTTATTTATTGATAGCGATTTGTGGAAGTTGCATGCTTGATAAATTCTTTGATGCTATTTTTGTTCATTTTTGGTTTAACCGAGTTCTTTACTTTTTTTTTTAACTTATTTTGTGCAAAAAGTTTTTTTGATTAATACAGACAAAGACAACACAACATAGTACAAAAGCAGAAAAAACATAACACAAAAGGAGAGAGCTAGCCATAATAATGATAAAAAACCTTGACAACAGATTATTAACACCTGAAAGATTAACAGAATTCAAAAGCACCTCAAAAGCTAGTTTATAAATAGTGGAAGGAGCATCAACATGTTTTGAAGAAAGAGCTTTAAAACTAAATTTTTAGACATATAAACTATATTGTATCAAGCCAAGGCCTACTGGTCTTGGCTGAGATTTAGCAGGACCTGAACTTTAAATCACAGTCAAGTAACATGTCAACATTGTGGCAGAGTATTATCACAACAGTTGTGCTCCATATTATCTTTTGTTGTATTTCTAGAAGATTGTTGTTGGAGTCACATTAGCATTCCAAATGTTTGCCTACCTTCTCTCAATTTACATGTTTCTGATTGGTCCCCAAAAAAAATATGGTTTTGACCTGGCATTTGAGCAACAGAAATGTCTTGGCACCAAAATCTTCAGAAAAATTCACTTAATAGCACATTCAAGATTGGCCAAAATCGGCCATGCAAAAATGCCTTTTTTTCAGGGGAAAAGGGGAGGGGGGTATCTTGAATTTAAATTTCTGAAAGATTTTCTGGATTAAAAGGTCTATTTCTATTAACTTAAGTCTGGGGAGACCAAAAATGACATCAGGATAAGATTTTTCCATCACTTAATGCACCAATTCTACCTAAGCAAGGTCAGAGAGAAATGAAAAACCAGTATCATAATTTGTACAGTGTTTGGTGGATTGAATCGTCAGTTCCTATTAATTCAAGCCTGGTGAGACTAAAAATGACATCAAAATTGAAAATTACATAATTTAGTACCCCATTTCAACCCTAAGCAAGCTCAGAGGGGGTGAGAACACCCTTTTTTGCTATTGGCCTACTTTTGGTTTTAACAGTGCTTCATTGCAATTTCACACCTGTGAACTCAAATATTAACTAATATTGGGCTTCTCTATTAGTGTCAACCTGACCTCAGAGGTGTAGGGGGGGGGGAGTAATTTTACTGACAATGACATTTTTTTCTGGAATTTTCTTCTTTTTTTCAGGGTTAAAGAGTGCAAATCTGAACAGAAGATTTCCATCAAATTCTCTTTAAAGTCTGTCTTGACTCTGCTGCTCTTATTTTCTTCCCCATCCTCACCCTTTAGCACTGGGGGGGGGTGACAACATCAGAAGATTACCATTTTAAACTTCTCTCTTGGATTTGACAAATTCAGTTATTATTGTAAAAAAAAAAAAAAAAAAAAAAAAATTAAAAGTAAAGCTAAAGCAAAAAAGAGCAAACAGGAACACTCCAACCACAATTTTTTTTTGACTACTATGACTCTGAGGGAATCACAACTTCATTTTGATTTAAAAGCTATTGAATAAGACACAAAATTTGGCTTAATCACATTGGCCATTGAGATCATAATGGTCCAAAGAAACGTTGAGGCAGCTTGCTCCATGGTACTGGCTACAAGCAATAGTGCAGAAAAGGTCACTCTTTATGCAAGTGCATTGAAGGCTATCACAGTCACCTTTACAACTGCAGTGAATCAATTAGAGACAGATTTCAGGAGCAGACATATCAGTCATAATGGTTGTTTATGTGAGTTATTCGAAACGGCAAAGGAAGTGGAAGTTCTTAAGAATATGTAAGGGCAGAGAGACAATAAAAAGAAGTCACGGATATCACTTGATCTTCTTCAGAAAATAAATGGAAGAGATGGATTGTGACTCGAAACGAGCCGAAATTAGCATAAATTGGGCTCAAAACCCCTATACCCAAGGCCAGAACATAATTTACACTTTACTGAAAAAATACAAATGAATGTGCTTTGTCAGTTTAATATACATATACTTATATTTAGTAATGATAATGTTTATATCATTTGATATATTAAAGGTATAGAAGTAAAAATACTAATTTTTTTTCCAGTAAAGTGCAAATTATGTTCTGGCCTTGGGAAGGTATAGAGGTTTTGAGCCCAACCTATGTTAATTTCTGCTGGTTTTGAGTTTGACTCGGTTATTTATTGTAATTTCTGTTCGTTTTGGGTTTAATTTATTTATCAATGCTGATTTGTGGTAGTTCACGCTTGGTAGATTATTTGATTTTATTTTTGCTCATTTTTAGTTTAATGGAGTTCTTTACTTTGCTTTGAAAAACTTATTTTGTGGAGAAAGATTTTTTAATTAATCTCTGTTCGTTTTATATTGACAAAGTCTTTTCAGGGAAAAAGAAAATAATACTTCAAATCTTTTGGTTTTTTTTAAGACTTTATAGTTTGGCCTGCTATTTGTATGCTGGAGAAAAAATTTCAGCAGTTTTTAACAAAATACACCCTTTTAAAAATCTGGACACAAAAAGTAGTCTTTAATTTAGTTTCATACCTCCTCCAGTTGACCTGAAATGGAAAACATGATACCATTTGCAAAAAAAAATCTGTTTACTTTCTTTGATAGCTAGGATACACTTACGCTATTTTGATTTGGTTTTAAGAGCAGAAGTAGCTCCGAAAGTTTGAACATAATACCCTCAGTCGTTCTAGGGATACTGCAGAGATGCCTTAATGGGAATTAGCATTAACACAGTGCATTTTGATTTAATCTTAAGGCAACATTTAGTTTTTAAACATAATGGGCAAATGAGAGGGTGGGCGTGGGAGGGGGATTAGTTGCCCTCCAATCATTTTTGACTATTAAAAAGGGCATCAGCCCTTTCTATTTTCAATCAAATGAGCCCTTTTCGAAGTTCCCATGACAATTCCTTCGATACAGAGTGCCCTAGTCTAAACAACAACAAAAAATCATACATTATACCCACATCGATCTTTACTATAAAAATGTCAAGCCTTCCAATCACTTTCGACTATTAAGACGGGCACTAGGCCTTTCAATTTCCAATAAAATGATCCCCTTTGAAGTTTCCAAGACAAAATTTTCAATAAAACCCTTATATGCCCCCAGGCCATAACTTACAACCCTTGCCCTGAGGGCTGCGGGGGGGGGTTGTCATCCTCGAATACCTAATTTCCAGAACTTCCTACTACGTTGAACAAAATGGCTATCTGAAAATTTTGATTGGACGTGTTTGGAGGAATTGTGGGCATGAGAGGGGGGTTAGTTACCCTCCAATCACTTTCGACTATTAAAAAGTGCACTAGCCCTCTCAATTTCCAATTGTATGAACCCCTTTTGAATTTTTACGACAACTCTATCTATAAAAACCTTATATGCCCCCAGGGCATAACTTACAACCTTTGCCCTGAGGGCTCTGGGGGGTTTGTCATCCTTAAATACATAATTTCTAGAACGTTCAACTACGTTGAACAAAATGGCTATCTCTAAACTTTGATTGAATGTTTTTGGGGAAATGGTGGGCTTGAGAGGGGGGTAATTACTCTCCACTCACTTTTGACTATTAAAAAGGGCAATTTCAATTTCAGACCAAATGAGCACTTTTTGAAACTTTTACAACAACTTTCTATATAAACCTTATATGCCCCTAGGGCATAATTTACAGCCCTTGCACAAAGGGCTCTGAAGGGGTTATCATCCTAAAAGACCTAATTTCCAGAACTTTCAACTATGTTGAGCAAAATGGATATCTCAAAATTTTGATTCAACGTGTTTGGGAAAATGGTGGGCATGAGCGGGTGTTAGTCGCTTTGTTGTGAAGTGTTATTTGTGGTATTTGGGGGGTTTTAGCCTTAGATGCCTTTTTTCTCCCTTTATAGGAGAGATCAACTCTGGCCCTAAGATAATTTAACTTTGGTAGCGTGCCTTAGGCTATGACCAACCCAATGGGGCGTACCGACTGGGTATGTTCGAGAGGCTAAAAATGGATCGTAGAGAGGTTGACTAAAATACAATATTTTTATTCATTTACCATATAATATAATCGGATATAATCTGTCTACTGGGACTGGCTGTCCCAAGTAGACCACAAGTCTCAATAAAACAACAATATATATAAATAGATACTTAGACACTTACAATGATAAGACTAAGTCCAAGGTATTTCTAATGAGAAAACAAACGGGCAGAGGTTCACCCGGCAAGTCAAAAAGTCTGTCTTCAGTCCCAAAAATCGGGGTATATGTATGAAAAACCAAACCACGTCCTTCCGGTAAATTGACGCGTTTAGCCAGGAAATTGGTTATTGAGCAAGTTCCCTTCCAGCCCACACATTCCACGATTTGTATCCTTATCCTAAAAAGTGGTATTTTGAAACTTTGCTTTTGCGTCTTAATATATTTTTACTAAATTAATAATTAACTAAATTAGAAAGCTTTACCACAGCTTTCCAATCACTTTCAACTACTAAAAACACCACTAGCCCTTTCAATTTTCAATTGAATGAGCCTTTTGAAGTTTCTACAACAACGCTTTCAATAAAAACCGTATGTGCCCCCCAGGCATAACTTACAACCTTTGCCCTGATGGCTGTGGGGGGGGGGGGAGGGGTTGTCATCCTTAAAGACCTAATTTCCAGAACTTTGAACTATGTTGAATAAATTGGCTATCTAAAAATTTTAATTGGATGTGTTTGGGGAAAAGGTAAAAGGTAGGCATGAAAGGCGGGTTAGTTGCCCTTAAATTGCTTTAGACTATTAAAAAGGTCACTAGCCCTTTGAATTTCCAATCGAATGAGCCCTTTTTCAAGTTTCTACGACAAATATTTCAGTAAAAATCTTATATGCCCCCAGGGCATAACTTATAACCCTTGCCCTGAAGACTGCGCAGGGGGGGGGGGAGTTTCCTGCTCAAAGGTGTAATTTCCTGAGCTTTAAACTGTGTGGAACAAAATGGCTATCTCAAAATTTTGATTGGATGTGTTTGGGGAAATGGTGGGCATGTAAGGGGTTTCAGTTGCCTTCCAATCACTTGCGACTATTAAAAAGGGCACCGGTCCTTTCAATTTCCAATCGAATGAGCTTTTTTTCGACGACACTTCCTATAAGAACCTTATACGCCCCCAGGGCATAACTTACTACCCTTGCCCTGAGGGCTGTGGGGGGTTGTCATCCTCAAAGACCTAATTTCCAGAACCCAAAACTATGTTGAATAAAATGGCTATCTCAAAATTTCAAATGGATGTGTTTGGGGAAAAGGTGGGCGTGAGAGGAGGGTTACTTGCCCTCTAATCAATTTAGACTATTAAAAAGGGCAATAGCCCTTTGAATTTCCAATTGAATGAGCCTTTTTTGAAGTTTTTACAACAACGCCTTCTATAAAAACCTTATATGCCCCCAGGGCACAACTTAAAACCCTTTCCCTGAGGGTTGTGGGGGAGTGACCTCCTCCAAAACATATTTTCTATCTGGAAACCACCTATGCTGAACAAAATGGCTATCTCAAAATTTTGATCAGATGTGTTTCGGGAAATGGTGGGAATGGAAGGGGTGGTAGTTGCCTTCTAATCACTTTTGACTATTAAAAAGGGCACAAGCCACTCCGTTTCCCAATTGAATGAGCCCTTTTCAAAATTTATATGACAACTTCTTCGATACAAAGTGCCCTGGTCTAAAGGAAAAAAAATTAATAAATAATACATTGTGCCAACATCATTCTTATATGCCCCCAGGGCATAACTTAAAACCCTTGCCCTGAGGGTTGTGGGGGAGTGTCCTCCTCAAAAACATATTTTCTATCTGGAAATAAACTGTGTTGAACAAAATGGATATTTCAAAATTTTTATTGGATGTGTTTGGGGGAAAGATGGGCGTGGGGTGGGGGGCTAGTTGCCCTCCAATCACTTTCGACTATTAAAAAGGGCACTAGCCACTCCAATTTCCAATCGAATGAGCCCTTTTCGAAGTTTCTACGACAACTCCTTTGATACGAAGCGCCCTGGTATGGAAACATTGTTCTTTACTTAGGCAGCGCTATTGTGCTGCCTATGATATGACTAATTGTATCCCTAATTGCTGTTTTAGTGATAGTGATAATATGAGTAAAAGTCTGCAGAATAAAATTGTGTCATTATTTGTAGATGGCACCTATCAGCACTGCAAAGACAGAAGAATTACTCCTGCCATTGAAGAAGGAAATGTGGATAGGTTACATTTTTGGTTGAGGGTAAATAGGATTGAGATCTTAGTAAGTCTAATTTTATAATTTTTTTCCCCTATCTCCTGTTTTTTTTATCCTTGTGTTCAAGAAATTGTAATGCATTGGGGTATTTTAAAGCATGTTTTATCAATTAAATACCTGGGGGTTTATATTGATGAAATTTTATCTTTCAAGTACCATGTACAGTCTGTGAGTAAAATTTTGTCTTGTAACTTAGGCATAATAAGAAAAATTAAGCATTTTTTCCCTACATATGCCCTATGCCTTCTTTATTTTTCCCTTATCCATCCATATATACTGTATTGTAGTAGTGTTTGGCTGGTATATATGCTTCCATTGCCCAGCCTATATGAGTTCTTCAAAATAATGTTGTTCAAATGTTGGCTGACCTACAACCCTGGGATTCAGTATGGAATTTCCACAATCATAAGAATACTGCCTGCTTCTAGACTTTGAGGGTTATTTAAACTTTGTTTATTTTTAGGCTACAGCATGGTACAAATTTTCATGTTTTGACAGATTAGTAAACTTAAGATCCATGATCCATGACTATGACACTTGATCTTCTGGAGAGATTAATATTCCATTCATTTTTTTGACCCAGTTGACGTTTTATGTACTTCAAAGGGGGATTAAAAGTTGAAATTATCTTGATCAGAGCATTGAAAATAATAATGATATTTCTTTGTTTAAGATAAGAGAAAATTTAAAGATGTCTTTTTTTTAGTAAGAATGAATTCTTTTTTTATTTTTTTATTTTCTTTAGAGGGTGTAAATAAGTAATTGAATAACTGACTATGGGGAATGATGTTAATAGTAAAGTTGAATTTGTTTTGTTGTAAGATTCATGGTGCTGATTAGGATGTTCAATTTGTATTAGTTGTTTTATAATTTATTTAGTCCTGTATTATTTTTCAATTTACTTTTGCCACACTCTCAGACAAGTTTTTCACTTCTCATGCTGGCTGTTAATACTGGTATTGTTTTTTGGTTTAATTAATATCTCTTTCTATCTCTCAAAAAGGTATATAAAGTAACCATTTGATGAAAATTTCCAGCCCCAGTCTTCAGACTTCCATCTTTCAGAGAGACCAGTTTCCAGCCCCAGATTTTGAGCAATACTGTATATATTATTAAGTGACTTGTTAAATTCAAGATTTTCTCCCCTTTTATCAGAAAAAGAGGTATTTCTGCATGGTCAATTTCAAGCAATTTTGAATATGTTTTAAAGCAAACTTTTTTGGACCATTGTAGTGTCCGTTTGTGCATAAATACTGCACCTCCTGACCTCATTTAGGGTGGAAATGGTGTAATGACCAACACAAATTTTAAATTCTGATGTCATTTTTGGTCTTCCTATATTTGAATTAATAAATAGCAAACTTTTAATCCAAAAAATATGGCAAACATTTAGGTCAAGATTTTCTCCCTTTTTCTATGAAAAAGAGGTATTTCTGCACCAGCAATTTTGAATATGTTATATGATTGTTTCTAAGATGTTTATTTGTTGTTGTTTTTTTCCCTGGATGATTGTATTGTACCATACATCCTATAAGATTGGGAGATGGTTCATTTAATCAGAAATCAAAAGTTCTTGCATGGCTACCCTTTTCAAGCAACCAAAAAGATTAGAGGGAAAGTAGCCCCCTCCCATATCTTTTTCCCCAAGGACATCAAATCAAAATTTTGAGATAATCACTTGATTCAGCATAGTTGAAAAGTCCAATAACTATGCCTTTGGGGCAATTTGATCCTTGATAGTTCCTGGGGAAAGTACAATTAGTTATGCAATTTATCCACTGTTCATATATTCTGTGGTATTTGTCATTGGCATATATACACAAAATTGTTGAGGTAGATTTTCTGTGGGGATTGAAATTCCCAGAGGAAACTTTACATGGGGGCATGGTCATCACCTGGGGGGGGCCTCTTGCCCCCCTCCCAATAAAAATGCTGGAGATTTGCCCTTGCATGGGGAGCGGGATTTTCTGGCATGATTTGAAAAATAGTCAGAATTTAATAAAAAAAAAAAACAGCATTAAACTTTCACCTATGGTGAATAAATACTATGCTAAAACATTAATTTTCAAAGGACTCATACTCCCCAATAATGCAAAACAGAGCAGATTATGTGCTTTTGAGAGCGTTTCAGTGACTTTGGGTGCAGTTTCATTAGTTGTTGTTTTTTCCTATACAATTAGAGAAACATGATTACTTCCTAAGTAACATTATTGCCATTAAAATTCTTAATTAGTTGGCTTTTTCTTCCTAGGAAGGTTGTAACTTCAAAGAACTTAGATACAATTTTCATTTTGTGTCTGTTTCTCTTAGATTGTAGGTTGTGGCAAGGAGGTTACAAGGATCCAAGCTGGATTCTAAGACAATTAACAGGAAGTCCTTTAAACAATACAGGTAGGGAAAGCATAGAAGTGTGGGGTTGAAAACACCTTCCCAGATACATATTTAGTCTGTAGAGCAAATCAACACTTTTTAATCATGATTGCATTTTTGTTACAAGCATGATTGCTTGAAACTGCAGCTAAAATCAGCTATACACTGGCATTAGTTTTATGATACAGTTTCATTTTTGCCATCAGCATACAAAAGCTAAAGACACAGGACAACAAGAGTTAAATAGGAGCCTAAAAATATGCAATCATATTTGTGAAATGCAAAATAGTTTAAATACAATAATAATTGAAACTTTTCACTATAATTTTCTTCCTCCTGAAAAATGTCATATACAAAAAAAAAAACATTGCCAAATATCAAGCAGTTTACACAAATGACCTACAAATAAAGTGAACATTAGGGTGTTTCAAAAAGAAAATTCTTTCAAATCACCTGGCATAGGTGTTTAAAATGTGGGGTTTAGTGTTTGTATGCAGTGTGCAAATTTTCATATTGAAAGGAAATCATTAAGTGACCCTTCAAACCATCCAACTTTTCAACTTATTTTGCTATAGGGTAAAGGCACCGATGATTCGACAGTGCAATTTTGGAACCACTGTCGAAATTTTCCTTCAAAACGGGATAGCTCTGCTTAGCCGTGACTTAGAGCGCCATCTCTTGGAGCCGTCGTTATATTTCGATGGTGTGAAACGTGGACACTATATCTGGTACACCCAGATAAGAAAAGAACATTCAATTTGGTCAGTTTCCTGTTTTCGACACAAAATGAGCTCCCAACAATTTTTCAGGTATGTAATGTTCAAACTATCATTACTTGGTTATTTATTGCAAGAAAAAGTTGGGATAAGCGCCAATGTGTCAAGATACATCTGATCTTTTCTGAAATGTAGCCACATTAGCTTTTCCTTGATAAAATTAAATGAAAATGGTGATGGTAATTGCATTGTCAAAACTAGGTTCCAAGTGTCGAAAATTCTTGTTTGATGTAGTGGAATACCAGGCGGATTAAAAATATTCCTTCAGTCGCATTCAAGCATAAATATTGGCTTCTATCAAGGGATTTATTTCTTTGGCGAATATCTCATAGTAACCTTGTCAAAATTTTGGACAGACAACAACAGGCCCTGTCGAAATATAGGTGACTTTGTCGAAACTTCACTGAACATGTAAAACAGATGAGAAATAATAGGTGTCGAAATTCCTGGATCCACTGGCGAAACCACAGGCACCATAGCTGTCGAATTTACGGGTGCTTTTTGTGCAACGAGAGATTTTGATGATTATTATTTCTAATAATATTTCAGATGAAAGAACATTTAAAAAAAAGGTTTTTTTTTTAAACTTTGAAGTTTTACTTACAGACACTGAATTTTTCCATCATCTGAGGAACTGCTGCTTGGCCTCATACCATGCAGGGGCGTAAATTGCTATGGGGCGGGGGGGGGGCGTTGCCTCCCCAGACCTCGTTTTGCCCCCCCCCCTAGATTTTTTTAGATTATACTGTTATTTATCCTTCATCCGAATAAAAAATACAAATTTTATCAAATACAAAATCTTATACAAAATGAAACGTATGCCTATGTTTTGGATGAAACTAAGAATCTGCATATGAAAATAAAATCCACTAAATCAAATAAACTTCTTAAATTTCTTGAAATCCACTCCCGTTTTCCTAGACCCTATCCCTTCCAAAATGCTAGTGAAGCAATTTTGTTATACTAAATACTAATTGTATTTAATAATGTGTATTAAAACTTGTTGTACCAATTTTGTTATACCAAATACTACATACTTGAAATGATTTTGTTAGTTTTATTACTTCTACTTTTTGCATAGTCTTTTATACGTTTATATATTAAATGAAGTTGAAGAAAAACTAAGAAACAAGAATATACATGTCAAATACACCAGGTTCCACCCAAAAGTATTCCCCAAGTATTTAGATGCGTGTCGAATTGGGTTCTGACTTGCGTTGAAAACAGGTAACTTTTTTGTTGTGTCGAATTTGTAGGTGAAAATGCTCTAATTTGGGAAAATTGGAGTTTTGTACCCTTTTCAGATAAAACTTCAGACATCTCACTAAACAATTAGATTCCAAGGTGTTTTCCCTACATACTGAAACCCTTTTCAAATCGGAAGTCTTCAAATTAAGACTTATAGAGTAGAAAAACTGTTTTTTTGCAAAAAATGTTGAATCATTGGTTTGACACCCAATATGGGTGTCAAATTGGGTTCTGTCTTGCATCGAAAACAGGTAACTTTTTTGTTGTGTCGAATTTGTAGGTGAAAATGCTCTAATTTCGGAAAATTGGAGTTTTGTACCCTTTCCAGACAAAACTTCAAACTTCTCATCAAACAGCTAGATTCCTAGATGTTTTTCCTACATACTGACACCCTTTTCAAACCAAAAGTCTTTAAATTAAGACTTCTAGAGTAGAAAAACTGGTTTTTTACAAAAACTATTGAATCATCGGTACCTTTACCCTATGTGATGTTAGTGATTAGGCTATTGCTTTTCTATACTGGTTTGCATGATATTAATGGACAATCCTTGTAGCATAATCAACCTTACATGCAGTCTTATTACTTATTTGATGTTTACACATTCTCTATGATGTTTATATTTAACTCAATGTTGATGATATCTGCCATCTTTAATTCAGACTACACTGTCTATTGGTATTTCTGAGTTTGTTATTATAGCAATGTTGACTGACTGCTTTTTTGCAAGACTGGAGAAGCAACAGACAGCTGTTTATGGGTGAAGAGGATTTAGAATTCAAAATCCATCATGGGAAAAGGCAGAAGAGGCTCCAGGATGAAGAGAGACACAGAAAAAAAAGCAAAAGTGGATCAAGATACATCAGTGATGTTATGTTCCACATCAGTAGAAGAATACAACCAGCTTTGTAACTCCAAGACTGAATCATCAAATGATGAGCAAGATTATAGACCAAGTCTATTGAAGTTATCTGGCCTATCTGCACAGCTGAACTCAGAAACTGTCATGAATGAAACTGTTCTACCACAAATCCCTTCTCTTGAAATACATAAGCATTGCCTGGTTGATGACCCAATGTTTGCTGGTAGCTTAGATTGTACCAATACAACACCACAAGAAGCTATGCATGTAGTTGCTCCAGCTCTGAAAGCCACTGGCATTGACATTGAGAACATTGTTATGTCCACTAGCTCAATCTATAGAGCAAGAAAAAAAAAGTTTGTCAGTCAACTGCACAACAACAGAAAGCACTCTTTCTGCTAGCAACACCATTAGCAGCACACTTTGACAGCAAATTGCTACCAGGCAATGATGGTAGTTTTGTTGATTGGATGCCAGTATGGTTTTAGGCATAACATTGAGAAGATTCTCAGTATTCCTAAACTACCAGCAGGTTAAGGTGAGCTGATGGGTAAAGCAGTAATTGAGGGTTTGCAGGAATGGAAAGGAGTCCCAGAATGGCTTGCTGGGTTGTGCTTTGACAAAACTAGGTAAAATACTGGTGTCCATTCAGGAGCCATCACAGTCATCCAGCAAGTTTTCAACAAGTGTCTCCTTTTTTTTGCCTGCAGGCACCACATCCTTGCAATAGTTTCTGCTGCTGCTTTCAAGATGTTCTTTCCATCCTCTGGTCCTCAGATTGGTATTTTCAGCAGATTTAAAGAGCAGTGGAAATTCATTGACCAAACCAGTATTGATGGCTAAGGGTATTTATTGCCTAAAGACATACTGCTTTCAAAAATGGTTTAAGCTAGCAACAAAAGAACTTCATTCTATGTGATGTATTGTCCTGTTCACTATCACAATTTATACCAAATCATGGTTCTCTACTCCTAGCAGTTGTGATGCCCTACTTAACAATCTGTGTCTGCTTCACATATTGGAGTCTTACTCTGCAGTTGACTATCAGGTGGCAAAAATTGCACTAAGAAGATGAAGGGTTGCCTTTGGTACCTCAGCAAAGATTTAGACTCCATAACATTGTTTTCAGATCATGTGAACAATGCAGAAAAGAAACAACTTACTATGGCATTGGCAAAACCAATGAACAAACATGATTTAAGGCGAGTTGATCCAAAAACAATTAGCTCATTTCAAAGTCTATCACTGGCATATTTTGCTACTGAAAGGTCTAAGAATCTTTTCACAGCACTCAGTATTGATACATCACTTACTGAAACTGATCCTGAAACAGCAAAACTGAAGGTTTCTGCATTATGAGTAGTGAACAATTGTGCAGAAAGGGCAGTGAAGTTAGCCAGCAACTTCAATCAGTCTTTAATGCATGATGAAACACAGCACCAGCTTATATTTTTTTCTTTTAGCTGTTGGCTCAACAACAGCAACTTGGTGGTTTGGAATTTGAAAATAGAATTTTTGATGATTTTGTGAGATAAAACATTTATTTCTACTTATATACAGCATTTTTTACTTATATTTATCCTTAAGTATTACCTTAAGTTGATTCCCTTATGGTTGGACTTGGTTTACCTGGACTCTGAAGCTGGTGATATTTTATACTCTATTCCCATACCATTGTTCTCAGACTGCTGAACAGAGCAGAATGATGAAAAAGATGTTTGCACAAAAACAACCAAAGATGTAAGATCTTTGTTCAAAGATTTCACTTTTAAGCATTTCATGACAAAAGATGCAAGATCTTAGCATATTGATGAGTGAAAAATGCCCCGGTAAAATTCTACTTTAGCTACTTTTGACTATCTTAGAAAGGGGTTAGGTTAAGAAAATGAAACTTTCAGGGATGAGTCTACAGGCTAAAGTATGTCCCAGGAAGGTATTTTGAAGTACCTACCTCTACTCCTTCTCTCTCTAGAGGGTCTTGACCTTTGATGACCTTTAAAAATATGTGAGTTATAGAAGTGAAACCTTGCAAAATAGATCTTCTGCTTAAATAAAGCATAACAAAATTGTTTTCAGCTTCACAACTTTGCTCAATCCCAATTTATAAGGTTTTAAAGATATGCAAATACTTTTCCTAAATTTTGGAACTAAAACATTGATATGGCTTAAAATTTTGCTCAAATGACTGAAATTGCATTTTCAGAGGTAAAGCCAGAGAGAAAGAAAATTATAGCTGAAAATTAAGGTAAAGTGTTGTTTTGTCAAAATTTCAATGGGTATAGACCTATCATGTAGGCAAATTTCAGGACCCTCTAGAGGGAGAAGGAGTGGAGGTAGGTCCTTTAAAATACCTTCCAGGACATTCTTTGGCCTGTGGACCCATACCTGAGAGTTTCATTTTCCTAACCTAAACCCATTCCAAGATAGCCAAAAGTAGCTAAAGTAGAATTTTACCAATGCCCCTAATGTTCAAATATATACCCTGAATTGGTAGGCTAGGTTAGATATAGCCTATATAGGGGGGGGGGCTGAAATTCATTTCCGATAGAAATGCTTATTATATTTGTAATCAGCATAAAAAAAAGGCATCAAATGGTGTATTCATTTTATTCCTAACTCAATAATATAATTTGGTAGATATTGACCTGGTAGGCTATATATAGGGGTGGAGGTAGCTAAAGTTCATTTTTCATGCAAATGAATGTTAAATTTGGATTCTGACTATACAGGTAGCCTATGTTTATTTCTTGGGTAGGCTATCTGAATAGTCCATTAATATAAACTTTACTTGGTAAAGTTCTATGAAATCATATTATTGAGTTAGGACTAAAGTGAATACACCATTTGATGCCTTTTTTATGCTGATTATGAATATAATAAGCATTTCTATCGGAAATGAATTTCAGCCCCCCCCTTAAATATGCCAATTCAGGGTTAGGTTAGGTATAGCCTATATAGGGGGGGGGCTGGAATTCATTTCTTATAGAAATGCTTATTAAATTTGTAATCAGCATAAAAAAAGGCATCAAATGGTGTATTCACTTTAGTCCTAACTCAATAATATGATTTCGTAGAACTTTACCCTTTACTTAAATTGAATTTAAACTATTGAATATACCTACACGCGGCCTCATTAAAGAGGGGGGGGGGCAAGGTCTCTGTGGTAGACTCATTTCAAAATTAATAGCCTACAAAGAAAATCAGCACTGACTGTTAACTGTAAACTCAAATTAACCTATGAAAACTCTTTTTTACATTGACCTTGTCATATTGATCAGATTTTCTATCAATATCATTTGAATACACTTCCTTTGTTTCCTTACAATTCATCATAATTAGAAGTCTAACGCGTTTGATGTTCAAATTTCGCTGGTCGATTGCAGTGTTACCGATAAGTTTGAAAGATTTTTTGCTAGTTTGCAAACTGAATTGTTCCAAAAAAGATTAAATTGTACCCTCTGAATATACTATTGCTAACAACTCACTGAAACGTCAAGCCACATGATAACAACACAGCTAATCTCTCAAACCAATCTATTCAAAGCCTCCTTCCTTGCAATCTCCTAAAAAGCTCCTAGTTCAATAAGTCCTTCCTAACAACCTACTCCCGCCCCCTTTGGGGACGACCTGCTGTTAATGCTGCCCTAGAGAGAGGGCTAACCAAAAAGGAAAATCTTTGGCAACATTTCATCTTCAATCTGCAGAAGGTTTTTTGGCCATCTCAATCTATTTTTCATTACAGCCCTAAAAGGAGAATAAAGCCAAATTGTTTGTTCAGCTTCTCTTTGAAAACGAGTCAAACGAGCGCTCAAAGATTTCGCAAACAATTCCTCTGTAAAATATCTTTAAAAAACCTCCCTTTTTGTAGTGCTTACGTTTTAGATTCGTACTTGACCATTGCCATCACTGTTGCTTTTAATATTCTAATTTCGGGTTTGATTTGATTTATCTTCTTCCAAACTTTTTTCAGCTCTGAGAAAATAACCTTGGTCTTAGCTATTCTATCTTTAATGTCTTCACTGTATCCACCATCTTTAATAATAATACTACCATGGTAAAAGAACTTTTTCGCTAGCAGTTCATTTTTTCTCCTGTTCTTTATTGTATCTTATTGTTTTTCATATCCCCTTCTAAAGTTTTCTTACTTCGAATGCAAAACCATTTTCGAAGGATATTTCTAATTCTTTGAGACGATATGTTTAGCATTGAGAAGCTTGTTCAAGGTGGCGAAACCGAAAAGATTTCTAACACAGGTTTCATTTGGATTGACAGCTGAGAAAGTTTACGCAGCAGCTACGTAGGCTTAGAGTGAAATGAATGAAGCAAAGGAACGCTTTGATCCATGAATATCTTTTTGCTTAAAAATCAGAGTCCAAAACGTGGCAGCATCTGAGTCAATCCAAATACTAAGCTCAGAGCAAAAGGGTTGTATTATTTGCTCTTGGACGGTATCTTCCAAGTTAATGTCACTCAGTAAGTTTGTAAACTAAGCCGGAAGTGGTACTAAGTCCAGTTCATCACACTCTGCTTCTATTGCATAGCGCTACTGAAACTTATTGAAATTTGCTACTGATGAATATCTAGAGTTGAAAAAAAGCTTTCGCTTCTAATCAGAGAACACGATCAAAAATGTCTACAGCCTTTTTGAAATCCAATTGCAGCAGGTAGATACAGCTTTTCTTTCGTAAGAACTACTTCCACTTGACCCCCCCCCCCCCAACTCACCTCCTTCACATCGATTTAATAATTAGTGTCATGCGGTTTTATGAGGCGGGAATAATTTCTAAGGTATAGCAATGCAATTAAAAGGCAGGATTCTAATGTCTTGTGCACTTTGGAAAAAAAATAATGTATGAATATGAGTCTCTTCTACCTTAATTTATCTGTTTGGGTCTTTGACATATTTCCAGATATACATCGAGTGAGATAATATTGTTTACTATGGCAGTGACTTGTTAGCCTCTTTAATGCTTCCCACACCAAAACACTAAGTCAAGCAACGCCACTGCTCCAAATATTGAGCTACAGTGCCTTGTCTAGACAACCATCTCTTAGCTCTGCGTCTTAACCTATACATGATGGTCTTTTCAGAGGGTAGTTAAGTTAGGAGAGTGAAATCTTCACAATTGGGTCCCAAACATACATAAAACCTTCAGAAGCTTGTTTCAAGTTCTAGTCTGCATTTATTTTCTTTTTCTAAGGCTTAGAAGGTTAAAAAGAAGACCTACTTCAACTTTGTCTCCAATATTTTTTTTTATTTTGGTGGATGCTTTTCTTTTACTGTGAGTCTAGTCTATTTTGTTTTTGCAGGCCAAGAAGTACCACTAAAGAAACAAAATGCAATCCTCCCGTACCCTAATTCCACACAAAAAATAGTTCTGTGAATGTTTCTTGAAATAGTTGGATTGATCATTCGTTTTAATTTGTTGCCTAGTCAGCAAAATGCATCAATTCAATCAGTAAATAAAATGTAAAACGCAAAAAATTTTACCAATAAAACTTACCAGATGTTTGTTGTTTCAATTCACAAGAATGTAGGGGTGGGTGATTAAAGATATATTTTAATTTTTTATTCAAGCAAAGTCTTTTATTTAACAAAGGGGCCGGTATTTTTCAACATATAGGGGTCATTTCTCCTCCTCCAATTAGTGTTCCTGGTAAGTGCAGAGACTGAAAGATTTCATTGTATTGTTAGGGTACTAATAACAAATGTCACGGGCTTTAAAAACGGCAAAAATAAAACTAATCCCAAAATTGAAATTTCTATGTAGACAAAACAACATATATGAAAGTAAAGATTCCCAAAAATTTATCATAGAATAGCTTTTTCACATACAAAACTAGAATTTCGGTAATAATTGCATATTATCTTCTTTGGCGGGTTTTTCAATGAAAAAAACTGACTGATTAATCGTTAATCAGGCTCATAGGAAAGAAAACTTCAAGCTTGTGCCCTCCCTAAAAATAAATAATGATATTTCAGCAATTTTCCCTTGTATACATACTATTTTCCATATAATCGCCTATTTTTTAAAGTTTTTTCTCACTCGTAATGCATGCACCCTTGAAGATAAAATTTTAAATATTTGCTCTGTGGAGACTTTGGAGATTTACGATAATATCATAACTAATTTAAAAGTTGATTAACATGTATTATAAGAAATCAGTTCAGTAAAAAGGTACTACTGACAAACTGAATAAATATGCCAACTGTGGCAATGGGGGGTAACTACCCCTTAGAATTAAAAAAAGATGATTGAAAAAAAATCCCTGCCCCCCTGGATTTTGGGAAACACCTTTTTGTTTTCATAAAAAAAAAATCGAGAAAATCTTTGCTCCTCCTCATTTTTATGTATTTCCTCCGAAACTATTCAAAGGAAAAGCGAGCTTAGCTTAGAAAAAAATAATCCAAACTAACAATATTGTTGGATACTATTTAAATTCCGCATTAAACGTCAAAGCTGTAATTTATCAGTTGATTACTCTCCACTCCCTTATCGTTCGATTGACATTTTCTAAAGCAAAGCCGCTAAGTAATTAGTCAGTACTGCTTTATCAAAATCACTGTATAAAAATTTGATTAACCAAGTTTCGGAACGGTTAAGAATAGTAAAGACGTAACTCTTATTAACTCTTATACCAGAAAATTCTGTCAAAGCAAAGACTGAAGTATGAGCCACCAAGGTGAATAATGTTCATAAATTCAATATAAAAAAGAATCCTATAAGTCCCAAAGTATGCTAATTTCTGCTTATTTACAAATAAATTTTAGAGTGGACAAAGAGGTGACACGTTTGATCCTTAATAACCAGTGGTTCACAACTTTTAGAGATAGTTATTTGGGTCAAAAGGATCTCACGTCTTGTTGTGTCTGTGTGTGTGTGGGTGAGGGGGGGAAGAGGTCTCAGGAAGCACAGATATGGTCGACCCATGATTTGAAATTTGCTGTTTTAACTTCGTAGGCAAGAAAGAACCTAGTGAACAACAAAGAATTGGTTTAGGGCAAGGTCATACCAAAGAAAATAGAGCTAAAAGCTTCTTTCATGATCGCCAGGAACTTATATCCTTATGTCTTTGGATTGAGGGGGCCCAAATATAGAAGAGAAAATGGAAAATAATATTGATTCCCCCATTAAACAGTGCCAGAATAAGGACTAAACACTGTTTTTTTGCTCGAAAATTTTGGCCAACATTACCCCTGAAGCCCAAGTCCTTAGGGATTATTTGAATGGCCAGGACTTTTTAAGTTTTCCAGTGATATGTTGAAGAATTGATTCATTTATATGAGTAAATGAGAGGACTACATTCGCCAGTGTTTTCAAATTACCTGTAATATCATTGAGAAAAATTTAGGGGATCGAGTTGAAACTTTCAGACTGTCCTGGGAGTTAGGTCGATTGGGTCTCGAATTTGAATTTCGAGGAGGGAACAGGTATAAATCAGCAGGCACATTATGTATCCTAGTCATCAACTTTCAATATCTCAATAACTGCTTGGGGGAGTTTAATCTTTCATGCAGAGTTGGAAAAAGAAGGGGGGGACAAGGAGACTTTAAATTTATGGTTGGGGAAGACAGGATATAAGAAATTTTCATCTTCGCTCCACCGAACCGTTTTCCCACCTTAAGCTTCTATTAGACTTAAGATCTATGCAATCTTAAGTAAGAAAGTGAATCAAAAGACATTACACATTTCCTTACCTCACCTTCAATTCTCCTGTGCCTCCAGAGGCACCCAGGGCATCCGAGAAGAGCCACCAGTTATCTTGCTTGTGCACCCCCCCCAAACATCTTCCTATTGGGGCTGAATCGTTGTGTAAATGTCGGACAGGTCCCGTTGATAGGTGCGACGTAAGGTGTTCTTTGGTCAACCTTTCCTCCGGATTTCCTAAGGTTGCCATTCCAAGATCTGTCTCAGGATCCCATCGTCCTTCATATGGATAGCTTACCCAAGGTATCGTCATATTCCTTGCCGAATAACGTCTGTAACTATGGGCTGGCCTGAGATAGAGCGGACTATCTGGTTTGTGACGTGATCTCTTGAGTCGATGTTCAGAATCTTCCAAAGGCAGTTATTTTCGAAGGCAAGAATCTGTTGACACATTGCCATGGCATCAAAATGGTGTGCTTGCAGTATTTTGAGGAAGAGTGAGGGTATCAATTTAAAAATCTAAGAGAATGTTGAAGGGGAGCATGGCATCTTGACATTAAATCATGAATTGACGGAAAGAATAGAGCGAAATCAACAGACGCTATGTGCATTGGGCTTATTGAAATGCGCTATCTGCAATTTGGCTGAAACGGCTAGGGAATGGACTTAAAAGTCTTAGGTAATGTTGAAGAAAAACGGAGGGGTGGGCTTTAAATTTTTCGCAGGGATGGAAGTTATCCTACTCCTGTTTTTGGCAATTTCTCTTCTTTTTGAGGCTTGACATTTTTATTCATCTAAATTTTTGTTCGTCTTAGGCTCCATTTATTCTTTGAAAGTAATTTCTTCTGCTTCTACTACTACCACCAACAACTCAATTCACCACCAAGCCACCTGAGATCATCATAGCTGCTTGCGGTCTTTCTAAATTTCATTCTACTTAGATCCTCGCTCATTACACTCTCGTCAAAAAGTTTCAATTACCCTTAGATGCTTTTTTTGCGACATCCTCCCAATCAATTCGGGGATGACCTGCTTTCAATTGGCCCTAGATAATTGACCGAAAAAAATGATCTTTTGCGGTTTGTCATCGTTCATCCGCATAACGTGTCCTAATCATCTCAACCTTTCTGTTTTTACAGCCCTAGAAATCGGGATAGAACCACAGTTTTTGTACATCTTACTGTTTGAAATACTGTCAATCAGACGGGTACCAAAACAATCCATAGTCAATTTCAAACATCAGATAAATCCTCCTCTGTCTTTCGGAGCGTCGACTAACCATACATGACCACTGTCATCACTGTAGCATCCATTATTCTAATCTTCGTCTAATCTTGGAGAGACTTCTCTTCCTATTCTTCCAAACTTTTTTCAATTGTAAAAAATAAACAAAAAAAAACCCTGGGCCTTGGCTATTTTACTTTTCAACATCTTCGCTGCATCCACCATCTTTACTAGTAATACTACTTAGTGGTAATACTACTAGGTGAAGGTAACCACTTGATGGATCTTCTCGTTACCCAACAACACCTCTTCACCTTCACTTATTCCAATTCTATGTGGTTTAGTCTTCTGAATATTTATTTTCAAGCCTCTTGTTGCACCCTGAACTCCTGTGCCATGAGCTCTTTAACCTTTCATCTTTGCTCAAAGTATCATCAGTTTTCTTAAGTAAAATTTATTGTTTGACTTTATTTTTGCTCATTTTCGGTTTTAATATTGCTCGGGATTTTCTTGGAAAAACTTTCTTTTTTTGGAAAAGGTTCTTAGAATTAAATTTAATCATAGTTGCCAGGTGGTGCGCATTTGCGCCAATTGGGCGCTTTTTCGAGTTAATTGCGCATTGAATTTTTCAAATTGGCGCATTGCGCCGATTTTGCGCATGTCAAAAAAATTGGGTGCAAAGTGGGCGTATTTTTCCTTCACAATAACAACGACAAAGCTCAAAATTTTAAAGTCTATTGTTTACTGACAGATTAAGGAATTTGTCTATAAGGACAGGTGGAATTTTCAGAACCCTGTAGGGATTCTCATATCGCATTTCAGGCTCCGTGACGACCTAAATTTAAATTATTAAAGCGTGCATTATCCTTAGCGTGAAAAAATAAATAAGAAAGTTGCCAAATTTCGATAAAAAAAAAATACAGAAAAGAGTGGGAAAAGCTGACCTTTGCTTGACATAACTCAAATAGCTCTTTCCATCTTGAGCTTACCCATCCGCAACCCCTTGGTCGAGAGATTGTTTTCCGTTATGAATCTTGTCAAGTACAAAATTCTAAACAGGATGCACCCTAAAATGCTTAATTCTAATGTGACCATCCGACTTAGGCTAAATTGCCAGGGAAAGTGCTGCAGGGACTTTGATCCTACGCCCGCTATGCTGAATAGACATACCATTGACATGTATGACACCAAAAACCATTCAATGACAATGAAAGTGAAACTCTTGAGGAAATTTTGGGCGATATAGAAGGAGGGTTTGCTGTTTAACTTTGAATATGATCTTGAATACTAGTCGAAAACAAATACAATATATGATTAAAAAATGTACAAAACTAATTCGAAGTTCATTAAAAGGAAAACACAAATAAAATTACAATCGGAACTGTTGAAGAACCTTTCCACACACAGCTCTATTGCATTTGCAAGCGTTTGGCATTTGTTTCATAACAAAATATCAGGAGAGTGTTGCAGGCCTACAATTTTATGGATAGTTGCATTAATAATGGCCGGTCTAATTTCTTACATTTGACTAGGTCGTTCTTATCGTTCCAATTTAGATTTTGAAAAGTACGAAACATTTTGTTCTCATAACTAAGTTTGTGAATTTATCTTTTATCTTAACTTCCACGTTTATTTATCTTAACTTCCACGTTTTCTGTATAACTATCTATATTGCAAGACCAGTATACTGAGTACCTATTTCTTTCTTATAGTTCTTTAATCACATTTTCTATTGTTGATAGGGAATAATTCAGCATATTAGCCAGAAAGTAATGTAAAATACTATTTTAGATATTGGCAAGTATTTTTTTTTGTTTGTTAGATCTCCTTTAATTCCCTTTTTTATTTAATTTCTCTGACATACCAGAGAACTTAGGAAAATACCTTTCTTGTCAAGCCAGAGACTGAGAACAGAAAATTTCGACCATAAAAGTGCATGTAATCAGTCAAAAATGCTTCACTGTTTCAGATTTCGGAATATGGTGCCGAAATCTGTCAATGAAGACTGAATCCTATCAATTTGGAGTACTAGTATTCTGAAAATCAAAATTCACACTCTCTGGTAATATTGTCTCTGATTTCTTTTTTTTTTTTTTGCACTTATCCCTGCAAGATCTAATTTACCCTGAATTTCGAACTCCACCCAAAAAGAATATAGCGAAAATGCGCCGATGGCGCATTTTCGCTTCCCTTGGTGCGCAATCTAAAGTCAGGCACCTGGCATCACTGAATTTAATAAAGGATTACATTTGAAAGGCGAACAATTTAAAAACTCAGCACGCTATGACGCTGCACTTGAGAAATTGTGTATCTACTTCATCTTCTCATAAAGTATGAGTATGTTTTTTCTTTTGTATCTGATTTCCTCCCTGTAATACATCTTTACTACAGTGCTGAGGAATATGTAAATATTTTTGACTGTTGAAGTAGTGATCAGCTGTCTGAATGCTGAATAAATATATTAGCATAAATCTTGTAGTTTCACCATGTTAATACTTTTCTAAATTCGTGGTGTGCACTTTTTTATTGCTAAACTTAGTACTTTTAGAAAAGAATGGCTCTTCTGAAGGAAACACCACAATAACAGCACTATTCAATTCCCTGTTTAATCCTCTTCAAATATAATGTGCACTATTCTGAAACAATGCCCTTCCTGGAATGGTGCACTATGCCCTTCCAGATGTAGCCTTAGGTTATGCATAAAACTAAATGAAATGCTATAATGAAATTTATGCTTCACAATATGCAACAAATTTCTGTTAAACTAATCAGATTTTCAACTTCCTTTACATTTCAATTTTGTTTTATAAATAATTTTCAAATAATACCTTAAATTATCTTAAATTGCACTTGCTAGCAATATGGACGAGTATCACTAGCTAAAACTCATACATATTCTCGCTTTACTAATACTTATACTATCGCTTTACTAAAAGATCATACATATTCTTGGTATAAGTGTAGAGGTAGTCCACTACATAAGGATACATGTCAAGAAAACACTAATTCATAAAACACTACTTCATAATAAGCAGAATAATCCTAGTCTCATACTGATAAATTAAGCTCAGTTAGGTTAGATTAGTTAGATGACTCTTGGATGTTTGTGTATAAACAATTTTCAAGGCTTAGAGATAAGACATGAATAGCCTATTTAAAAGTGTCATGAGAAAAACTGTAAATACAAGGAAAATAGCTAAGAAAAAGGTTCTCCCCCTGCAAAATATGTTAACTAGGATTATTTTTTATATTATCAAGTAATTATTTTTTAACATATTTCTTTATGTAGTTGACCAATGTTGCATTTACATCATATTCTTGTTTATAAAATTTAAAACCAACAACTATGCAATACATTTTCAGTCATGCCAGAGAATGGTTTCATGAACTACTAGACAAGGTTATTGTAAAGGCCAACCATTTGTTTTGTTGGTTAATGCAGAGAAAACCAATTGCATGGCAACAAGCAAATCACCTCTGTCCACTAAATGTCAAGGCCAAAATGTTGACTAAGTTGTCTAGTTCAAATACCTAAAAAGTATCATCATGAACACTGGCTCAACAATGAAAAAAGTGTTTGCCAAGATTGTGGAAGCAAATGGTACCTTCAGCCAGTGGTGTAACTGTTTCAGATATAGAGATCTAAAAAAAGAATCATCTAAAGCAATGTCTTTTAACAGTAATATATGCTGATACTACTTTTATGCTGTCAAAACATAGCACCTGAATCAAGAAGACAAGAGAAGAATACTGACTTTAGAAAATTCATGCCTTGACAGAATACACAACATTTAGTGGTCACTAGAAGATAGCAAATCACTCTATACTTGAAATGGCACAGTAACCTCTAGTGACCAATATCATCAGGGTTTGACAGTAGAAATATTTGGGATATGTCCTCTCTATATCCATTAACCCTCAAAAGATGCTTTAAATTAGTAATCACCAGGAAGTCATAGAACCAGAATAGGAAGACATCAGTACAGCAGGAAAGCTGAGAGATGATTAATGGCCCCTTTTTGATACCATGTGTGTCTCAGGGGACAGAGCTGTCTACAGGTAAGGTGGCTGTATATATTCCCAGGCTTGTGTTTCCTTTCCATGTTTGCTGAAAAAAAGAAGATTCTATGCTATAGATAGCAAATATATTTCATAATGTGGTGGTTTTTAGATTTCATAATCAAAATATGAATAAGTTTTATTGAAATGTTACTATTTAAAACAGTTGTTGAAATGGAAAGGAATATAGAAACCTTATTAAGATAAACTTCAATTACATTAAATACCTTAAATTGCAGCTTGGAACAATCTAAAGATTTTTCCTTGTGAAGCTCCAGAGTTGATGATTGAAGTTGTTTTTATTCTTGTTTAGTGACAATGCACAGTTGGATGATCAATAGCTTCCCAGTTGAGTTTCAACTCCCTCAAGCACCATTCAGCATCCAGCCTTTGTTTGAAAACACAGATTCAGCAGTAATTGGGTCATCAGGGAGTTTGTTCCAATCAATGATATTTGTTGAGGAAAAAAATTGAGTGTGGACTTTAGTTAGGAAAGATGCTTTTCAAGTTTCAGCCAATGGCCTCTAGTTCTTGAATTATGACCAACAATAGGTACTAATAAATGATGTTTTATTATAATAATGTATATTGTAAAGTAAGTATTTCATTACTAGTGTTTTATTTTAGTCTTATCTATAACCTAGGGCTAAATCTAGGACCATTAGGGGGGGGCATGCTTTTGTCACAGTAGTGAGCATTATATTTGGAAAGAGCATCAGTTGAGGGATCAAATGATACTCCTCATTGTTATTTCTAGTTATTTCCTTTGGAAGAGCTGTCCTTCTTTAGTGGTACCCTATACTTCACAATAAATTTGCAATAACAGATTGAAGACAGCTTTATACAAAAATACAGATTGCTTTCCTTTGAAAAAAATGACACAAACCTTAATAAAAAGAAATGTAAATAAACAAAACTAATTCAATACTCTCTGCATTTAATCATCATTGCTTTCAAAATTTGGAACTTTCAGCAAAATTTTCAGCTTTCTTTGAATAGTTTCTTCTGTTAGCTATTGGCATTATTAAAAATGAATTTGTAATTTCACTGCAAAGGTTGGTGCTGAAAGAAAATGCTGATACAGCCTCTGATCTAGAATATATCAAAATGTTAGTATTATAATGATTTATTAATTGTTAAGTATATTGGATTTGATTGTGATATTTCAATGCCTGTGGAATATATGACTGTGAATCTATGTGAATTGCGGTGACTGTTCTGATGAAGAAAACTGTGATGCTGCAACAACCAAAGTACCATCTTGCCCAGGTGTACAATTCAGGTACTACATCAGTATGAATCAGTAATAAAATAGAATTGATAAAATAAAAGTAATAAAATTAATAATAAATAATAAAATTGATTCTGCATGAACCAATAATAAAATAAAATGTAAATAATATAAATAAAATACACAAACACAAATAAATGAAAAAATACAAATAAAAAGTGCATATGTTATTTCTTGTTTTATTCTACAAGTCAGAATTCTATACTTCTTCCTTGAACAGTAAAATACTGAACATTTTGCTGTTGTTATTTATGTCAATTTTGCTCTTAAAAAAAGTGCTCAGTTTTGCTCTTAAAAAAAGTTCTAGGGAGGGATATTTGTTAATTTGAATCCTTTTATTTTGTCAAATCTAAATTCTATCAAATTACTAAATATCTAATTTTATTTTATGAGTTTAATTTAAATGATACAAAAAATTTTGCTTTGATTGTTTTACCTTCTTAATTCTGTACTTTTGAATTTTATCTATTTGTTTTAAAAGATTATTTTAGTTTTTGCAATATAAAAAAAGGTACAAACCATGGTTAAACAAAAATTATGATGAATATGCACAAATCTATGAACTTGGCAGTGTTCATGATTGACACAAACCTCTGACACAAAATCTATGAACTAAGATTGGAATCAAGATTGATTTCTATGATTCCAAGATTTGGAATCAAGTAGTAGGTGTTAAGGCAGTTAATAGTATATTTACAAAGAGAATAAAAGGAGGCATTGAGTTGTGTGTTCATCTTATACCTACTGAAGTAGCACATTAAAAAGAACTACAAATTTACCCCATTAGATTCTCCATTCAGTGGTCTCTTCAAATATAATAATCATTACTGTCATAACAGCATCCCAGTCCCCCTCCCTAATGGGTCAAGATCTAGCCAAAAAAATTATCTTTTGGCAACTCTTTTATAGCCTTGTCAAGTTTAGAGTAAAAAGCTTGTATTGCTTTTTCATAACTCGCCCTTTTGGGTATGTTAATATTTAGCACTTTAAAATTAAACAAGCTGCTTTGGAAGAATGGAATTTGCTCAAATTCTGTTATGACTTGGTTTGTTGATATTAAAAAGAAACCAGCTGCGCTACTGCTACTGTTGTTACTGTCTCCTGAGTTATAAAGGAAAAGGGGATCTCTGAGTTTGAAGAAGATTTGAATCTGAAAGCCAATAGCCAGGGATTTTAGTGGATGGAAAAGTGGTAGACAAGGCCAACATCCTCAAAGGATTTTATTGCAAATGCAGTGAGTAAATAAGTATGTTGTTTGCAATGGATATGGCAACACCAGATTTTTCCAGGTATTTAAAAATATTTATTTGGTGTTTTCATTGAAAAAAATAAAAATCCTCACCCCTCCCAAGGTCTTGAAAAATACTTTCTTTTTGTTGCTTTATTAAAAAAAAAACTGAAAATTAAAAATCAATTGAAACCAATTTTAATTTAAAAAAAACATCACAATCTCTTTATGATGGACCTGTCAAAGCCACTTTTGTGTATAAATGTTAAAATATGGGGTAAATTAAACCTATAATTATCTAGCTGAAATGATGTTTTGATAGTTAACTTCTGATTGTAATAGACCTTGGATTCTGATAACACTATTTCTGAGTATTTCAAATTTTATTTTAAAACCAGGTCATTTTGAGCTTGTATATCCAAACTTATGTGTGCATCCATTTGTTTTTTTTTTGTTTTTTTTTTCTAAATAATTCAGAGGCTAAGTGTCTTTGGACTTCAATTTTGACTATATTTTTGTTTTTATGTTACTCTAAATTTTATTAAAAAGTCAATTTAATATTTGTCAGTTGTGGTGGATTTTCACTGCTTGAAAATTTGTTTGGCTACAATAGGTGTTTCTTTTGACCAATAATGTTTGCTAATTAACCTGTTTACTGGCTTGAACTATTGCTGACTGTTAAGGAACTACTCAAGGGTTTGTTTTTTACTTCTGTATTCTTGATTTTTGTTTCATGAATATTTTCATAAAATACCTCCTTCCCCTCAAAAAAGTATTAATTTTAATTCTGCCATTTTTAGTTAGTTAGGCCACAATATTAGTTTGGCCACAAGATGTTTGTTTTGACCAATAATGTCTGGTAATTAACCTGGTTACTAGCCTGAATTATCACAGTCTGTTAAGTAACTGCTTAAGGGTTTCTCTTTAAATTCTATATTCTTGATCTTTATGTTTCTTGAGTATTTTCATAAAATGCCTCCTTCTCAAAAAGTTTAAATTTTGATTTTGCCATTTTTAGCTGTTTACAAAATTTCGGAAGAGACAAATACAAGCAGCTTATCTTTCAAATGCCTCTAATGTTAAAGAGGAATTAGGCAGCATCATCAGAGGTGATGAAGAAGTTGACAAACCCCTTGGATATAAGGAGAAATATTTTTTGGCATCTAATCATCCTGGAAAAGTCCTCTCTAAAGTTCCATTGCCATACAACCTCATTCAAGCAGCTGAAGCTGAACTAAAAGGTAAGAAATTCAGTAAAATACCAATTTATAAAATTGCTATGTGCATTTATTAAAGGTGATATATATATATATATACCACCATAAAAAAAATACCATTTACTCTTAAAGAATAAGAACACCTATGTTGAATCTTAAAATTTATTTTCTCTATTAAAAAATTATTTTACTCTTTAAAAAAAGAAGAATTAGCCTATCTTATTTTCTTTCTGTCTTAAAGACATTTTATGATCTGAAAGCAAAATGTTTCTAGAAAGTAGTTAAGCTCTTGGAACTTGTTTCAACAAAAAAAAAAACATTTGGAAATGTCAATGTTCCATTATCTTAATTCATTTGAGAGCTTTGTTATACCTCGACAAGTAGTGTGCTTGAGTTGATGACTCCCAGTCGAACCTCAACTGTGTCTTAGCCCACTCCTTGTCAATATGTCATTTGAAAGAAAGGATGGAGGGAATGCTGACAGTTGAGTCCTTCAATTAATTCTGAAGAAAAACAACATGAATATGTTGATATTTCAATAAATAGGCATACAAACTCTTCACCATGAAGGAAGTAAATTTGACTGGTTTCTGAGCGGGAACTTAACTTAAGCAGGCTCTTAGGGTGTCTTTTTGCATGTGTAGAGGTAGAGTAGTGTAGGTAGAGGTAGAGTTAGTGTCTTGAGCAACATGAATATGTTGATATTTCATTAAACTAATTAAAAAAGACTTTCTGAAAAATAAGTTTTTCAAAGAAAAGTACAGGCCATTTTAAACTTAAGCTCAGCAGATACAAATACCTGCTAAAATTCAAACTCAAAACGACCAGAAATTACTATTGAAGAATAAACATAACCCAAAACGAACAGAAATTAAATAATGAATCATAGAAAAAAAAACATACAACAAGTAATAATGTAAATGAATAAATAGATCTTAAAGCAAATAAGGCTTGGATCAAATATGAAAATCAAGCTTAACACAAAAAAACAATATTTTCCTATTGAAGTATAAATGAAACGTAAAACGAACAGAAATTCAATAAGCAATCAATGCAAACAAACATACAATAGATATTAAGTTAAATGAATAAATAAATCTTAAAACGAGTGAAAATTAAATTGAATATGCAAATCAAGATTGAAACGAATGTATCAAAACTGGTATCAAAGTAACAATATCAAAGGGAAAAAAGTTTGCCCCTTTTGAAGTTTATACGACGACCCCTTCTATATAAAGTGCGTCTGGGAAAAAAATAAATGGAGCGTGGGGGGAGGCTAGCTGCCCTCTAATCACTTTTTACCCTTAAAAAGTGAATTACAACTTTCAATTTCCAATCAAATGAGCCTTCTATGAAGTTTATACAAACATCCCTTCCATAACAACCTTATATGCCCCCAGAGCATTACTTACAACGCCTACCCTTGGGCCCTGGGGGCTGTGTCATCACTGGAGTTTTTGTTATCTGATCTTTAAACTATTTTTAACTAAATGTTTACAGTATCTCAAAATTTTTATCTGATGTATATAGGGCATGGAGAGGGAGGGGGGCTAGTTGCCCTCCAATCTCTTTTGACTCTTAAAAAGTGACCGAGAACTTGCAATTTCCACCCTCTCTGAAGTTTATACAAGCATCCCTTCCATAAAAATGGTATATGCCCCTAGAGCATTACTTACAACGCCGGCTTCCGGGTTATGGGGGGTGCATCAACACAGGAGTTTTTCTTATCTGACCTTTGAATTGTTATTAATGAAATGGCTATTTTAAAAATTTATCGGATAGGCTTGGGGAAAAAAGGGTGTATGGGAGGGGGTGGGGCTAGTTCCCTTGGATATCTTTTGACCCTTAAAAAGTGAACTAGAAATTTCAATTTTCAATCAAATGAGCCCTCTGAAGTTTATTAGAGCATCCCTTTCCTAAGAACCATACACGCCCCCCAGGACAACACTTACAACGCCTACCCCCTGGGCCCTGGGGGGTTATGTTGGCACCAGAGTTTTTGTTATCTAGTTTCTGAACAATTTTGAAAAACTGGCTATCTCAAAAGTATTTGTCAAAAAAGGGCATGTGGGGGCTTGTTGCCCTTAACTCTCTTGACTCTTAAAAAGTGAACTAGAACATTCAATTTCCAATCAATGAACCCATATATGAAGTTTATACAAGCATCCCTTTCATAATAACCATAAATGCCCTTAGGGTATAACTTAGCACGCCTTCTCCCGGGCCCTGGGGGGTTGTATTGCCACCGGAGTTTTTCTTATCCAACCTTTGAACTTTTTTTTTTAACAAAATGTCTGTCTCAAAATTTTCATCAGATGGGTTTGGAAAAAGAAGGCATAGGTGGGGGGGGGGGCTTGTTGTCCTCAGATGTCTTTTGACCATAAAAAGTGAACTCGAACTTTCAATTTCCAATAAATAAGCCCTTTCTGAAGTTTATACGAGTCTCCCTTTCATAAGAACCATATATGCCCCAGGGCATAACTTACAACGCCTGCCCCCATGTGCTGGGGGTTGTGTCGACACCTGAGTTTTTGCTATCTGAATTTTGAACAATTTTAATGCAATAGCTATCTCAAAATTTTTATCAGATGCATTCAGGAAAAAAGGGCGTGGGGGCTGGTTATCCTCCAACATCTTTTGGCGCTTAAAAAGTGAACTAGAACTTTCAATTTCCAATCAAATGAGCCCTCTCTGAAGTTTATACACGCATTTCTTCCACAAGAACCATTTATGCCCCCAGGGCATAACTTATAACCCTTGCCCTGAAGATCTTGGGGGAGATTGTCATGCTCAAAGATATAGTTTTCACAACTTTCAACTACGTTGAACAAAATGGCTATCTCAAAATTTTGATTGGATGTTTTCGGGGAAATGGTGGGCATGGAAGGGGTGTTAGTTGCCTTCCAATCACTTTCGAATATTAAAAAGGGCACTAGCCATTTAAATTTCCAATCGAATGACCCTTTCTGAAGTTTCTATGACAATGCTTTCTATAAAAAAAACCTTATATACCCCAGGGCGTAATTTATAACCCTTGCCCTGAGGGCTGTGGGGGGGTTGTCATCCTCAAAGACCTAATTTCCCAAATTTTCAACCACGTTGAACAAAATGGCTATCTCAAAATTTTGATTGGATGTGTTTGGGGAAAAGGTGGGCGTGAGAAGGGGGCTAGTTGCCCTCCAATCACTTTCGACTATTAAAAAAGGCACTAGCCTTTTGAATTTCCAATCGAATAAGCCCTTTTTGAAGTTTCTACGACAAAGCTTTCTATAAAAAGATTATATGCCCCCAGGGCATAACTTCAACCCTTGCCCTGAGGGCAGTGGGGGAGTGTCCTCCTCAAAAAAATAATTTCTATCTGGAAATCAACTATGTAGAACAAAATGGCTATCTCAAAATTCTGATAGGTTGTGTTTGGGGAAATGGTGGGCGTGAAGGGGTGTTTGTTGCCTTTCAATCACTTTTGATCCTTAAAAAGGGCACTAGAACTCTCGATTTCCAATCGAATGAACCCTCTTTGAAGTTTTTACGACGACCCCTTCCATATGAAGTGCCTCTGGGGAAAAAATAATAATAAATAAATAAATGAATAATAAAACATTGGAGCCGTATGGCCTTTACTATAGGTAACGCTATAGCGTTGCCTCAGTTAGGCATACAAACTCTTCACCATGAAGAGTCCTAGGAAGTATAATTGCCTGGTTTCTGAGCGGGAACTTAACTTAAGCAGGCTTCTAGGGATATACAAAATGTTTTTAGGGATATACAATATCTAAAATTAGAATATACAAAATGCAAATTGCGTAGTTTGAACATTTTGAACAAAGTACTTTCCTGATAGTCTACAGGACGTGTGGCGAGATACAGAGTTTTGAACTACCCACTTTACTGAGAGCCTACAGGATGTGTGGCAAAATACAGAGTCTTGAAATACCCACTTCCCTGATAGGATGCACGGTTTGGTTATAAAGTATATATGCCCCAACTCGCAGATAAGCGGGGTTCTTGTCCTTGTGTCTTTTGAGCCTATAACTCTTTTGTGCATTAATGGTAACCAGTGACTTTGGACTAACCAGATTGCTTTAAGCGTAAGTGTTATAGTCCTCGATTGATTTATTATTACTTGTTGATGTTTTGCCTATAACCCTTTAGTCAAGTCCTATGATCATTTCTATGCTTAGAACCAATAAATATAATTAATAATTCACCTAATTCTTCCTCACTAAAACTCATCAGGTTTTTCGCCTCATTCTCACTAACTTAGTCGGCCTTGCTAGCTACTGAGGTGCTATAAAGAACTACCAATAATCATTCAACTACTTCATAACATTATCAACAAGATGCAGAGCTACTCGAAAATGTTTCGAGGTGACCAACAAAGTGCCTGAAGGACCGAAGCTACCTACTAGATGCCTGAAACTACTACTACTACTAACAACTCACCGCAGCACCAAGCCGCCCGAGGCCCCAACACAGATACGAACGCTCCTCCTCCATCCCAATCTATTCAAAGCCTCCCTTTTCATACCCTCCCACGAAGTTCCTATTTCCTTTAAATCTTTCTTTATGACGTCCTCCCACCCCAGACGAGGACGACCTGCTTTCCTTTTAGCCCTAGACGATTGGCAGAAAAGAACAATCTTCGGCAACCTATCATCCTCCATATGCACAACGTGCCCTAGCCATCTCAACCTTTCTTTTATTATAGCCCTAGAGAGTGGTATTGAACCACATTTTTCGTACAGCCTATTTTTTGAAATACGGTCAGTCAATCGGGTACCCAGAACAATCCTTGAGCAATTTCTCTGGAAAACATCTAGCAAATCTTCATCTACTCTTCGAAGCGCCCATGCCACGGAGCCATATTTGTACTGTCATCACTGTAGCTTCTAATATTCTAATGTTGGTTTGCAGACTTATCTTCCTGTTCTTCCAAACTTTTTTTTTACTGTGAAAAAACACCCTGAGCTTTGGCTACTCTACTTTTAAGATCTTCACTGCTCCCACCATCTTTACTATTAATGCTACCAAGGTAAGTGAAGCTGCCCACCTGATCAATCTTTTCATTACCCAACGTCACCTTTTCATCTTCATTTATTCCTAGCCTTAGTGACTTAGTCTTCTTAACATTAATTTTCAAACCTATTCTAGCACCCTGAACTCGCAAAACGTATAAAAGTTCATTCATTTTGCTCACACTTTCCTCTAGGATGCTTAAATCATCAGCATAATCTAAGTCCAGGAGACTTTTTCCTCCCCATTTGATTGCGTGGTCTCCCGTTGCCTTTCCTGTGCTCCTTAAGACGAAGTTCATCTAAATAATCCATATAAAGGGGGATAGAACACAACCCTGCTTAACTCCTGAATTAATACGAAACCAGCTGCTAACCTCAGTTCCTACCTTAACCGCAGCAGTTTTATTCTCGTAAATAGCACTAATCACTTTAATGTGTCTGTCTGGTATACCATACAAGGATAAAACCTTTACTAAAGCTCTTCTATCAACAAAAGCGAACGCTTGCTCGTAATCTATAAAACTGAGGACCAAAGGTGTTTGACAACTCAGGTACCTCTCAACTATCAATCTACGATTGAAAATTGATTGATACATCCTCTGCCTCTTTTAAAACCGTTCTGAACATTCCTTAAAACTTTGTCCTTAGCACCTCTCGCAATACAAAGATTCATCCTAATGAGTAATTTGCTACATACAGAGACCAGACTAATGCCTCAATAATTACGACACTGATCCTTATAACTTTTGTTATGCAGTGTCTTACTTAAGGTTTTTTCTTAAAATCGTTAGGTACTTCCCCTTTTTCAAAAATCATATCCATAATCCTTAGGAACTTATTTCTAACCTCAGAGTCACCATATTTAAGAAACTCATTTACCACCCTATCACCACCTGGACATTTTTTATTTTTTAATGCTTTTAGTACTGTCGCTAATTCTTCCTCGCAAAACAAATCTTCCTTCACATCCAAGGTATCACGAACTTTTTTATTCCTCTATATCTCTTCCTGCAACTCTATCTTGGTTTAGCAAATTCTCAAAATGTTCTGCCCATCTCTCTTTAATTCTTTCCTTATCGCTAATTGTGGCCCCATTCCTATATTTAATTGGGCTAAGTCTTAAGCTACCTAAGAAGGGTCTGTAGACGCATCCAGAGTGATATGATGTTGACTTACAGACTTCAAGAAGACCTGTCTTCTTGAATCTAGTACCATCATCACATGCAAGAGGACATCCTAAAAGCCAGCTTAAGTTAAGTTCCTGCTCGGAAACATGTCAATTATACTTCCTTGGACTCTTCATGGTGAAGAGTTTCTGTGCCTATCAGAGGCAACGCTATAGCATTGCCTATAGTAAGGGCCATACGGCTCCAATGTTTTATTGTTTATTTATTTATTGTAATTTTTTCCCCAGAGGCACTTTATATATAAGGGGTCGTCGTAAAAACTTCAAAGGGGGCTCATTCGATTGAAAATCGAGAGTTCTAGTTCCCTTTTTAAGGGTCAAAAGTGATTAGAAGGCAACAAACACCCCTTCCACCCCCACTATTTCTCCAAACATATCCAATCAAAATTTTGAGATAGCCATTTTGTTCTACGTAGTTGATTTCCAGATAGAAATTATTTTTTTAAGGAGGACACTCCCCCACAGCCCTCAGGGCAAGGGTTGTAAGTTATGCCCTGAGGGCATATAAGGTTTTTATAGAAAGCGTTGTCGTAGAAAGTTCAGAAAGGGTCATTCGATTGGAAATTTAAATGACTAGTGCTCTTTTTAATGGTCAAAAGTGATTGGAAGGCAACTAACACCCCTTCCACGCCCACCATTTACCTGAACACATCCAATAAAAATTTTGAGATAGCCATTGTGTTCAACGTAGTTGAAAGCTCTGGAAATTACATCTTTGAGAATGACACTCTCCCCCAAGGTATTCAGGGCAAGGGTTATAAGTTATGCCCTGGGGGATACACAGTTCCTATGCAAGGAATGTTCGTATAGACTTCAGAGAGTGCTCATTTGATTGGAAATTGAAAGTTCTAGTTCACTTTTTAAGCGTCAAAAGATGTTGGAGGGTAACCAGTCCCCCCCAACGCCCTTTTTTCCCGAAGCCATCTGATAAAAATTTTGAGATAGCCATTAAGTTTAATTGTTCAAAAGTCAGATAACAAAAACTCAGGTGTTGACACAACCCCCAGAGCCCGGGCGTTGTAAGTTATGCCCTGGGGCATATTTGGTTCTTATGAAAAGGAGACTCGTATAAACTTCAGAGAGGGCTCATTTGATTTGAAATTGAAAGTTCGAGTTTACTTTTTAATGGTCAAAGGAGATCCGAGGGCAAAACTGAGACACTGGTGCTGGTACACCGTTTGATAAAATGTATTAGCGTTTATGATGATGATGCTGAAAAATGAAATTTTTCTTGTGGCTTCAAAATGTCATTATCAGCATCATGCCAAGAACTTTCTTAACTGTATAGTCAGATGAGTTTCTTTGTGCAAAACAAAGTTGGTTAAACTTTCTGGAACACTTGGTGAAACGGTCAGTAGGCGATATGGTGCCCGTCACAGTAGGACTGAGCACTGTTGATCTGGAACTTATTAAAAAAAAGTTTCGTTGCCCAGTTTCCTCACTGAGTCTCAAGAAAACTGTTTTTATCTTGCTTTCGTATTTTCGTTTTTTTTTCCTTTACAGATGTTTTCTTTATGGGAGAATTTATTTGTGTGGGGGTGCATGATAAGGAGAAATAAATTAAATAGACGAATTACAGGGAATATATAAGAAATTAACGGGGGAAATCATAAAAATCTCTCTCTGTCTCTCTCTCTCTCTCTCTCCCTCTCTCTCTCTCTCTCTCTCTCTCTCTCTCTCTCTCTCTCTCTCTCTCTCTCTCTCTCTCTCTCTCTCTCTTTTTCTTTCCGATCAAACGTAATTAAAATAAGTTTTTAAAATCCCAGATGCCTTGACGAAAGATTTGAGGAAGAAAGCAGATAGACTCGAAAGACACTTGCGTGGCAGGCATCCCCCTCCAAGTGATTCCGTTGCTAGGGAACTAGCACAAATGTACGAAGAAAAATTTAGAAAATCTTCTGTCAACATTGAATATTTATCGGAAGAAGAGCAAATCAAATACGAAAATGACATTGTGCAGAAAGTCGTGGGGAAGTTAAAAAAGAGGATGTATCATTGGGAGCCTTTGAAATTTTCTGAAGAAAGGTTTGCCCTTTTTTTTATAAAGCTATTTTTGGTTTTTATTTTCCCAAATGCGTATTGTAATTTTTATTTGTCCTTGTTATAGACTCTTCTAATGTGCTTATCGAAAAAGCTTGTGTCAAATTTGGTGTCTTTTTTTTTAGTTTGTTGCGTATTATAAATGGGGAGAGACGATGGACTCTATTAAGATAATGTCTTAAACCACATTGGCTTGACATAACATAAAGAAAGAAAAACGAGCAAAATGGGGTTTTTAAAGGCCAAATGAAAATACTGAAAAAAAACACAACAAAGCGAATATTTCGAGAGGACAAACGCCTCTCTTCTTCGGCGCGAAACGAAATAATGTATCCAAGGAAAGTGCCGAAGAAAAAAACAACAAAAAACGAACGCGGAAAGTCAATGAAAAAAGAGCCAAAAAACCAAAGAAAAAACCAAAAACTTAAAAGATGAATAAAATTCAATACAAGCCAAAAATTATAGGAATAAAAAACAAATACCTAACAACCGTAAAAGCGAGCTATTTGCCAATATCCACGATTTGCACAAAATCCCAAAAATTATGAAGATAATTTCTTAAACCACATTGGTTAAACCAGAAAAATTATGAATTGCCATCGACGGATACTAGCGAACAACTGAGAAATAAAAGAAAGGACAACAATTCATTCACTCAAAAACACAACGAACCAGCAATTAAATAAGTTGGAGAACTATGTCTCATCTGATTTCTGATTTTAATTATTGCATTTCTTGCAGACACCCTTTGAGACCTAAGGGGTTGTTCATATGTTTGATTATATGACTGGGAAAGTGGTTCAAGGTTTATTTCAGGGATTACTAAAGTATTGGCTTCTCTTTTGAGAAAACCAAAATATGACTCGTTTATTCTTAAATCACCAGAATATCTGTGTAAAGCTAGACCAACATTTAGGTCGTTAGGTATTTGGTTTTAATTCTTATAATTTTTGGCTTTTATTGAGTTTTATTCATCTTTTAAGTTTTTGGTTTTTTCTTTGGTTTTTTTCCTCTTTTCACATTGACTATCCGCGTTTGTTTTTTGTTGTTTTTTTTTCTTCGGCACTTTCCTTGGATACATTATTTTGTTTCGCGCTGAAGAAAAGAGGCGTTTGCCCTCTCGAAATATTCGCTTTGTTGTGTTTTTTCAGTATTTTCATTTGGCCTTTAAAACCCCCATTTTTGCTCGTTTTTCTTTCTTTATGGACTCTATTCCTGAATAGAATTGCCATGCCTCAGTATAACGATTCAAACTTACTAATCAAAGGAAACGTGTCTTAGGGTAAGTTCATTTGGTCAGTAATAAAACGGGCCGTGGTAAATGACTACATTTAAATGCTCTCCCAGGATATAAAAGGTTATAAAAACCAGTCATAAGACATGTTGCTTATTAGGCCTCTCTGACCACTGAGTTACGTTAACCATAGAAAAATTCCCCATATCAAATCACACTGTCACTTGGCCTCTCTGACTAATTAACTCAGTACACATGAAATTTTGCTAGAAACTCATTAGCCCAGCCTCGCAGCACGGTGAGGCTTGGAACATTACAACATTCATCATAACAGATACACATGCACCAGAACATGTCACTTGGCCTTTCGTCCGTAAAAAGTTCCTGTCACGTAAAATACCCCCCCCCCCGTAAAATACCCTCCGGACAGTTCCATCCCCACTGAAAATCCCCCCCGCACAATTTTCTTGCGGGCGACTCCAATTAAAAGATTCTCCTTAGAATGCTTTCATTTGAAAAAGACTTAAATTTCTAATCGTTTTCTAGTCACTCCGGAAATACACCCTTCTGTGGAAAATTTTTCCTTGGGATCCCCCTCCCTATCAGTGGAAGTTGCTTCCGCAGAAAATTCTCCCATGGAGAATTCATCCCTGTCACTTGGCCAGACTTTAATAGCGACGAAGACCACACTTCCTTTCCATCATAAACAATAAGTAGAACAACAGGGAAATTTTTATACAAGACTGTGGAACGCAATTTTAAATGAATATTTCGACCCTATATCCAAGGGCAGTCCTCAGCAAAATAAACGAAGAAAAAAACAATATAAAAGCAACTCACATTAAAATTCAATCATTAAAACTGAAAAAAAATTTTTAAAATTTTCAAAACAGCCCTAGCATCATTCCTTCAAAGAAGTTCAACCAGGACTGGTACACCAAGCGAAGTGGGAAAAAACGATTCATTCAAATGGAATAAAAAACACTTACAGACAAGCTCTTAAAGCTAATCTTGCCTTCTTGGCAGCCAGCCTAGAAGGTCTGTCCGTAACAAATTGAGTGGAATTATTTACTGTTTTTTTATATATAATTAGTTAAATCATTTCTAATTAAATTTGTATATAAGGCATTAAGTGAATATTCCCCCAAATCTCTTTTTAAAGAAATATTACTATTTATTTTAATTTCAATTGCCTCTCGAACAACCTGTTTTATGCCTAAATCATAGGTAATAAGGCAAGTTTCTTCAAAAAGCATTTTATGGCTAGGGTTATCATAGATTCAAAAGAAATAGAATCAAAAGAAATATTTGTACTATTAGAATTTAAAGCTTTAGTTATGTCTTCTTTGTGTTTTTCCAAATTCTAATGGGCTCTCACAACATAAAAATGACCGCAGTCCCATGGTATTTGATAAACCCCTCTTTGGCGAGTAACTGGGGTTATATCTTTACCAGAGTTTAAAAGATTTATAATTTTACAATTATTGGTAAATACTACATAAAAATTATTCTGTGTTCGAACTTTTTTTCAATTTGTAGTGACTTTTGGAATATATGGAAGGTAAATTATATTTGAGGGCTTGGCGAGACCTTCGCATGGTAAAAGACCCTTGATTTTACAGGAGTGTCTTGCCAGTCTTCGGCTAATTGTATTGTTAATAAAGACAATAGGATAATCGTTTCCAAAAAGTATGTCTCTAATAAAATTTAGATCATCTGTGATGTGAGATTCAGAGCAAATGTTTTGGGCACGATCCACAAGAGATGTAATAACAGCTCTTTTAACTTGTGGGGGGTGATTTGATTTAAAATGTAGATATTTTTTATTTTGTGTCGGTTTTTTGTAAATTGTAAAATCCAGTTTATCAATGCTACGAATAATTAATACATCCATAAACGGTAATTTATTTGCATTTTCGATTTCTAAGATAAATTGTAAATTTCGGTCATATGTATTAAGGTGATCTAGGAAGCCCCTAAGTTCATTTTCCCCATAATTTCAGAGCGATATTACATCATCCATGTAACGCCCCCAATAGACATGTTTAAAAAAGTGAATTTAAGGCCCAATATTCAAGGTGTTCTACATAAATATTCGCTAATAACCCGGATAGCGGTGTCCCCATAGGGTGGCCATTTTTTTTTTTTTTTTATTTTTTTTTTTTGATAAAAATAATTACGGAACTGAAAATACATTGACTAATTATTACAAAATTTGACTAGGGACAGTAAAACCTCGCCATCTATTCTTGTTGTTGAATCTTCAATTGAATGATACTTTTCTTCTATTTTATTTTTGATAATTGCTTAGATATTGCTACATCAATATTTATATACTTAGAAACTATGTCAAATCTACTTACTATTGTATTTTCTGAAATGCTAGCATTTTTAAGTTTTTCCACTAAATCTACCGAATTACATATGTAAGACTTTTGGGAATAGAGCGAAGATTTGAAGGCTGTATATTACCATTTTCCAATATTGGAAGGAGGGGCTTTCGTACATGCTACAATTGGCCTTAAGGGAATACCTTGCTTATGTAATTTCGGTAAACCCTAAAACTTAGGGCAAAAGCTACCTCTGTGGAAAAATTTATTATACAATTGTGGGGTGATTTTGCCATTTTATTTTAGATTCTTTATTTTGGTTATAATTTTATTCGCAAACTTATCAGTATGGTCGTGAGTCATGGAAATATATGTATTTTATCCATGACTACAAGTGAATTCCCCTTGTCTGCTTTAGTTATTATAATTGAAGGGTCTTTGTGAAGATTAGATTAGACAAAATATTTATGTCGTGCGAAATTTCTGGCGTCAAATTAGTATGAGACATAACTTTTTTTTTTGGCTGCCGTAAAGTGTATTTATAAAACAAGACCTAACTTCATATGGGTTAGACATAGATGTGTAGTTTTTGTGCAAAGAAGATTCTAAGGAGGAAACTATATCTGCCACAGGAACTTGTTTTGGTGGAAAAGAGAGTTTTGGGCCTTTTTCAAGAGTTCGGATTTCCTTAGGTTCAAGACCTCTAGAGGAGAGATTAACGATAGCGGGTCCAGGAGTAAACCTCGGAGTATATATTTGCTTGCTTCAGCTGTAAACTGTTGAAATGAAAAATAGTGTATTTCTTCAAAGTTTATAACTATCCTCCTTAGAGTCTCTGAATGAGCGATTTCAATAAAAAGCTGCATCATTCTATATGGGAAACCCTAAACGAATCATTATATTTTGTAAAAGAAAATCCGTTTGCCATTGAGGCAAGTATGAGCTGTCGAGTTTGAATTTTTTGCCAGAAATTCTTTATAGATATCTAAAAACAATTCTTAATAGTAGTTTCATAGTCAACTTTTTAGTTAGCTAAGAATCCGTTCGTAAAAAAACATTCAAAATTAACTAAGAGTTACAAAAAAGCAGCAAAATATACTTACTAGTTAACTAATAAAGTAAATCGACCGAGGCTTACGGCAGGGTTACATTTTTGGTCAGTGTTGCCACGTTGGACCGCGAAAATAAATAAGCTAAACTAATGAATCAAACCTGACGACTCTTTTCGGCATTAAAATTCAAATATTTACAGGATGTTAATGCTTGAAGATAACTACACCTTCTAAGGAAAGCTACATATTCTTACGCTGTTGGGATGTCACATGATTTTACCTTTTTTTAATGATCACCCCCTTTTTTTTCGTTTTTTTTTTTTTTTTTTTTTTTTTTTTTTTTTTTTTTGGTGCCAACTACTATCAAAACTGCATAATTGCAAATGGAGGTATTTTTCAATAGAAATTGAAGTCACGATCTTTCCTAATCTTTTAAGATATTAATTTAAAAAAAAAACTTTCCGAAAAAGAAGTTTTTCAAAGAAACGTAAAGGCCATTTTTAGTTTAAGATCAGCAGATATACTTGTTAAAATTCAAACTCAAAATGACCAGAAATTACTATTAAAGAATAAATGAAACCCAAAGCGAACAGAAATGAAATAAATAAATCTTAAAGCGAGTAAGGTTAAATTGAATATGCAAACCAAGCTTAAAACGACAAAAAATATTTTGCTATTGAACTATGAATGAAACCCAAAACAAACAGAAATTAAACAAACAGTCGATGCAAACAAACATACAATAGATACAAATGTAAATGAATAAATGGATCTTAAAACAAGTGAAACTTAAATTGAATATGCAAATCAAGCTTGAAACGAACAAAAATCACTACAAACAAGATTTTGGGTATCGCCTCCTTCTCTTACTGGTAAAAGTAAAACCTACTGCGTCATTTTTGTTAAGGAAAGCTACATATTGTTGCGCTGTTGGGTGTCACATGATTTTACTTTTTTTTTTTTTTTTTTTTTTTTTTTTTTTGGTGCCTACTACTACCGAAACTGCATAATTGCATATAGAGGTATTTTTCAATAGAAATTGAAGTCACGATCTTTCCTAATCTTTTAAGATATATAACAATCTCTTGTAATGTTTTTAAATATATGTATAAATACTTCTGTAAGTTTCCACTGAATCAGTTCAAATTCAGATTCTATTTTCACTGTCCTTGGTACTGTGAGTTAATTAATATTTCTTCTTCTTTTATGTATATAGTTCTCGTGCGTATCTCCTGGCACGGCTAGCTCCGAATTATTCTAGTCTAGTCCGTATTTTCACTGAGCTCAGAAGTAGGGACCCGAATTTTTCTCCTGATACAATATTGGATTATGGATCTGGGATTGGTTCCACTTATTGGTAAGTTTTCTTTTTTCATAAACTAGAAGTTACTCTGTGTCATAATTTGCTATTTAATTTTCATTTAATACTTTAACCATTGTAGCACTGCGTCATTCCAGATATAAAAAGTGAAATCATAGATTAATAAAATTGCAGATGTCTTAGTGATACATTTTTCCTTACAAATGTTCCCTTCTATAATTCTTGGCTGAATGACCCGACTTAAGTGATAGTGTGACTAAAAAGGACTTTTGGCTAATAAAAGTGGGAGTCAAAGGCTTGCATCCAAGCCAAGACTGGCTTACAAGGCCCGCTGCCAGAACACGAATTACCATTCCCTACCGTGAACCATGCTAGCTATCGTATCATACCTCTAAGAACAACTTTTTCGTGCTATCATTTAATGTATATTATTGACTAATGTCATTTTAAATGTCTGCTAAACGTTGTTTTAAATGTGTAATTTATTAGTAACGTGATTTAAAATGTCTTAACAACGTCGTTCAAAATAATCTATTTTTTTAGTAACGATAATCTCCAGTCTCTTCAATAACATGATAGTTCTATAAAAAATAGATCTTTGATCATTGATGCAGCGATAGCTGCAACTATTAAAGAACGAACAACGGCCCATAGTAGTTGCAGTTTGAATTCTTTGTCTTGCAGTAAAGACCATATAGTTTTTAGTACTGCGGCAAAACGCACACATGGAAGGCCTTCTAGAGGGTAGGCGGTTATTCTCAAAGGAGGCCTATTGACTTTGTCACCAATGTGCTATCAGTCTTCTAAACATTATATATCTCATCGTTTGGGTGATGTCGTCCTAACTAACGCGTATTTGCCTCATAATAGAAAAACCCCGAGTTCCTTTTCTAGCTTGGCCAGTGCTTGTCTAAGTTTAGAAAAACTGATTTCTAGTACTGAGTCTAATGGATACAAATGGATTCTAATCGGGGATTTGAACTGCGATTTGAATGTGACCTCGGTCAGAGGCCTTACTTGCCTGCTTCTCGGACCTAGCCTCTGCTTCTCTAACCTTACTAAGACCTCTGACCTCGGTCAGAGGCCTTACTTGCCTGCCTCCAGTCATCTTTTCGAGTGGTAAACAAAGACTAATTATACGCAATTTCACTACAGTGGCTCTGTCTCCGATCTGGATCATTGTGTGTGCTCCCCTTCACTCTCTACTACTTCTGTCCAAGTTGATGGAGAAGAAAGGGACTATGACCACCTGTCACTTAATTTGAATTTTGTTATTACAAAAGATTCGACACTTGCTCCCCCTTTTCAGAAATCGAGATGGAATACAATAAGAGACTGGGATAATGCTAATTAGGCTCTATAGTTTAATATACATATACTGATATTTAGTAATCGAAATATTAATATTATTTGAAAGTGAGAAGAAAGGGACTATGACCACCTGCCACTTAATTTGAATTTTCTTATTACAAAAGATTCGACACTTGCTCCCCCTTTTCAGAAATCGAGATGGAATACAATAAGAGACTGGGATAATGCTAATTAGGCTCTATATTTTGTTACTCTTTTTGCTTTATTATCTTCTATTTACGTGCCTTATCACCTTCTTCGTACCAGTTTTTTTTCTCCTGTGGCCCGCAGCAAGTAAAGTTCCTATTAGGGGAAAATTATTTCATGCCTGAAAAAAGGTGAAGCTATAGAGATACCCATTATTCGAATCTGTTTTGGTACCCGTTGTGGCCCTATGGAAAGTGAACTGAGCCTTAAGAAGGTGAAAAATCAGGCCAAACTTTGGCTTAGGATTTGGATTACGTGTGAGTCCTGATAGTGGTCAAGTATTCTTATTAAAGCAGGAAATGAAATTAGCTTTCAAGCGACATCTTTGTGCTGTTCGGTTTTCCGGTGCCGAGTTTCCAAAAGATAAGAAAGAAAAACGTGATTAATTCAAACAAGCTTCAAGGGACTATATCAAGTGATAGTATACCTCGGCTCTCATGGACAGATCATTATTCAAAAACTTTTTGCAATGTTAATTTTCATGCTCATCAGAATTTTTCGAAATTATTGTGTAATGTTTTGCCTGCGACAGTTGCTCAAAGGCATCTTATACCAATTGATAAGCGTGATATTATTAAGAGTATTAGTAGTCTTAAATCGAATTCTGTTGTCCTTGACCGTATTAGTGTGACTCATTTAAATTCTAATTCTCCAGAATGTGTGTCGTATCTACAGTTGTTGTTTTAAATGTGTATTGCCAAGTCTCTAGCTCCTTATTCCTTTCTATATAGTAGTGTAACCTCTATCCGTAAGCACAGAAAAGACCCCAATTCGTGTAGCTCGTATAGGCCAGTTGCAGTAGCATACACCTTTAATAAGCTTCTTGAACATGTTTTACTTCCCCATATAATCCAAATTGCAAATTATGATGCAAATCAGTTTGGTTTCAGAGCTGGAATTGGTGTCCAGCATGCTCATCGTGCCTTAGCCTTTCTTGCCAAAGACGCAGCCCGTAATCGAAAAGCCCTACATTTCTGTACTCTGGACCTGTCCTAAGCTTTCAATTCTGTTTCTTATGCGTAAGATTGGTTTACTGTTAGTCAACTTGATGTTAATGTTGGTTTTTCATTTTTTGTATTCTCATTCCTATTCACGTTTAAAGTCTTCTAATGGTGAATATTTTGGCCGTCCACCAGTTAAAAGTGGCGTTAGACAAGGTGGAGTTCTCTCTCCTTATATATTAATTCCTTCGCTGAGAGTGTGCTTTCTAGTATTTCGACTGCTTGTTTTTCGGGTCTTTTTGATGTATCATATCTAACTTATGCTGATGACTTGCTTTTAATCAGCCTTGGGCTTTCACGTTCTGTGCAAGATGTCGCCTCTTCGTTCTGTAGTATAAGGCTAGATCTAAATGTTGACATTGTTGTGCTAGGTCTAAATGTTGACATTGTTGTGCTAGATCTAAATGTTGTGAGTATCTTAATTTTAATAGTAGTTTTTGTATTCCCTGTGTTATTTCTATTCGTTGGTTAGGTTTGGCTCTTTGTAGTACCATTAATTATTAATCTTTTAGGATTAATTATTATATTAAGCATTAATTATCAATTATTAATTTTGTATTAATCTTTTAGGCATCAGACTCTTTTTGATATTAAAACAAAGTTAAAGATTGGCTATTTTAAAATTGTTACGAATCGTGGCCGCAACAACCGGAGAGCCTTCGCAAAGCTTTTCTCAAGTTGTTTTCAAGCAGCCTTTGTCAATGCCTTAAATCGACAGCTATTCCCCCTAAAAGGTTAAGTCTGCTACATTGAAAATATATTTAAATACATCAAAATATCGTCGATAGATAATTGCAAATGGTGCATGACCTATTGTCTTTCAAAATCTTTAAACTTAAAGTTCCAATTTGGATACCCAGCACACCTAAATTTTAAACTATGCTTTAAGTCTGAAAGTTGTTCTTTACAGTCATCTGAAAAGACTTCTCCTATTTATTTAGTTGAAGTACAAAAGAACGACTTTAGGTAACTTTAGTGTCACTAAAGATATCTTTAAATTTCGTAAGCCCCTCCTCCAGAGGCCTCCACCATTCTATTTTGTTTTATACTGACCTTCACTCAATCCTTAAGAATGATGACTTTAGGCGCATGCGAATTGACTGTTTCTGATATTGCAAGTTTCTTCTTTGTATTCATGGTCATAATGGAACCAAAGATTTGTTAAAAAGTGCCATGCCAAAGATATTATTCCCATCTTCAATCGTTTGAGTCATAAATTAAGTAAAAATGTTTTGTGTTAGGCCCTTATCATCGCCTCATCTGTCTATATAGCTAGTGTGATATTCAAGGCCGTACCCAGGATTATTTTTGGATGGGCTTTTAATCAATTTTTTTTTGGGGGGGGGGGGGTTACACAAAAAACCTCAAAAAACGCATACAAAATTGGTTTATGTCGATTTTTGTTACGTTTTTAGGAGTTAGGCAAACATTTCGGGGGGGGGGGGTCAAACTCTCACCCCCCCCCCCCCCTGGATAGGACCCTGGTGATATTGTTAAACTTGAGCGTTGTTCTTGTCTTTTTCCTTTTTCTGTTACTCCACCACTTCCTTCTTTCTGTATAGTGGTCGTGGTTTATAAACAAATTATTATTATTATTAATAAAAAACTTAATAACATGTTATAAAAAAAAAGCTGTCTGCTGAGAGAAAATCGCCATTTGTAGCTAATTCGGGAATAGTAACTATTAATTTGGTTAGTTTTAACTGTAAAAGTTTGTTGCGAATTTTTTTTATTAGAATTTCGAAAAATAGTCTAAAACCCCTCAAAAATGGCATCAGACCGAAACAAAAGGTATTCAGCGCGGAGGAGACAAAAATTGAGCAAATTTATGGAAAGAGAAGATGGAGGAAAAGTCTGAACTATTATTCCAAAAAAGTGTCATATTTGTTTCCCATATAACAGGGCTCTCTACTGGTAATAAACGTATGTCTTCTAGGAGATGAGGAGATGGATGGATAAAGGAACCCATGCTACTGAAAGAGCATCGTATAAAATGGGTTCAGGGGACTAGTTTTCCTCAGATTGCAATCAGTGTGCTGATTTTAATATGGTTTAATAGGGCAATGGTCAAGTTTTATCTGTAATCCTTTGCATTGACTTACCTATTACCACTGAAAGGAAAATAATATGTGGGGGAAAATATAAATACCTATAAAAAAGCGGAGAGTTCCAATTCAAAAAATACTTTGTAGGTAATTTTGGTTGGATATTGGAAATTCCGAGATATATATTCATGACATAAAATCGTCATAAAAATCGTCAAAATCGTCATTGCCGTAAACCTTTACAGGGTTTTCGGAAACTTACAACCACCTAGCTTGAACAAGAAGCAAAATAACTTTTTTGACTGGGTAGCACTGATGTGCCCTTTTCTTTCTTTTTTTCTTCGTTGTTAGTGGGACACTGAAATATCATAGGAAGCTGTTTAAGGGTTCATTTGAAAGGGAATTGCCATATATACTGCCTTTTGTATTTAACTAAACATAATCTAATATTTTAAATAAAATGTTGACAAAAACTGTATTGTCATATACAAGACGAAGTCATTTTGGTAATAATTACTGGTAATTACATTTTGGTAATTACTCTGTAGGAGTCCACCATAACACGGTATCGCTTATCCCTGACCATTGCATATATATGGCAAACGGGAGTTCTTTATTTATGGAGATACATGATAATTAAATAAAAAATAAGTTTTAGTAGTGTCGTGATTCTATAAGACTCGATAGCACGGTCGCGCGTACCCCTGATCGTTGCATATATATTACAAATGGGAGAGCGATTATATGGAGATACATGATAATTGTGTAAAAAATAAATTTTTCGGTTCTAAAGAATACTTTTGATATACATACTTTGAACATAATTTTAACGTGATGCCCATTTTCAGTCAACTACCTATTGATATCTAACTATTCACAGTTCTTTATTTATGTAAAATGCACACCACATTTGAATTATGTTTAAATTATGTTTTGTATATCAAAAGTATTCTTTAGAACAAAAAAAAATGGTTTTTTAAAAGTTCCTTTTCTATAAAGTATTTATTTAACTCTTTTTGGTCTTAAATTGTGTGATTTTTCCTAATTAGTTCTTCAATATATATTATGTTTAGTATGTATTGAATAACCGTACACATTGCTCCTACGTAAAAATAGCTTAAAGGCAAGAATGGTTGTCCAATGAATGCTTGAGAATGTTGTCTATAAAAAACGCCCATATCCGCAGTGGCGAAGGTATGCTTGGGCTAAAATTTTCACAATTTTTTATTTTATTTTTCAGACTAACTTGTAGGATCTTACTAAGTACTTTAGAGATTCAAATATATCAGAATATTAAAATGTTAGGTAAAGCAAAGCTATATACAAATTCTGAGCCAAATCGGATGAGAGGAAGGCGTCAAAATAAGCATCTGAAATTTTGAAGACAGAGTCAACTGGTTAATGCCCGTGCCACATCATAGTCACATCTATCGATAAAGAAAGCCAAATATCATGAATGACAAGGCAATTTTCTTGATTTTAGCGTCACGCTTGTATTCAATAAGCAAAAATTAATACTGCAAGACATTAGTTTAAAGAATTTGCACCAATAGCAATGCGCATCAAACTGATTTCTATTAATACTAAGTCTTCTTTACTTTTGTCAGAGTTTTCTCACAGAAAAAAAACCCGCTTTAATAAGTTTCTGTCTTTTCTAGTTTTAAAAATTCTGCCTTAAACGTTGACTCTGATTGTTCAATCAAGAAATTTAAGTTTGAAAGTTGAACAGTGTTCAACTCGAGAAATTACGAACGGCGAACGTAATTGGCGCTGTAGTCGTGTATATATTGGATTTTATCAACAAGTGTGACTATAACGTGGCACGGGCATCCGTAAAACGTGGTTCAAGGTTCGGGGTTCACCTTTATATTCAAGTTTCTTGTTATTTTAGGGCAGCATCAAATGTGTGGAATCTTCAATCCATATTTGAGTTTGTGAATATTGAAGCTTCAACAATTATGAGTCAATTGGCTTTGAGGTTATTGGAAACTGGATATAAGAACGAATTGGATCGACTCAAAAGAATTTCGTTTCGGCAGTTTCTTCCAAATACACATTTAGTAAGTTTAAATAATGTACCTTTTATATGTTTCTTTTATTGGATCAGATTGGATTGGATTGGATTAGATTTACTGGATTGGATTTATTGGATAATGTTTCTTTTATTGGATTAGATTGATGCTCTGAATGGGCTGTTAATTTGGAATTGGATGTACATCGTCGAATGAATCTTTTCTACATGCATTCTGTTCTCGGGGAGTCAACTTTTACGATAATTTTACAGAACCTTCGTGTATCCCTTGTTGGTTGCCAGGTATTCTAACTGCCTTGTCGGAATTCTAACGGAATTTTAACTGCCTTGTCGGTTGCAGACTATTGAGCAAGATCTTGGCAGGTGCGCAGGTGAAGGGAGCTTTGCGGGTCCATTCCTCCCCAAATCTCATGATTCCTGTTTTCGCAATCATTTCAAATTTTTCTATTTTCTTCTTCTTCTTTTTTGGATTAGTATGGAGATACTTTCGCATAATTTCACCACCGAAGCCAAATTCTGAACCGTGCAGTGTGGTGCTGCAGCTGAGTTCAAATTTTACCTAGCTGAGATCAAACCCTTTGCGCCACTATAGGATAATTTTTCTATTTTCAATCAAATTTTTCTATGCAATCAAGATAGTTGAAGCAAGTTACAATTCCGTTTGTAAATGGTATGAATTCTTGAGTTTTTTTTATCCCTAAATTTAAGACTTCTTTTTTGCTTATTTTTAATACACATTTGAGATAAACTGGCAAAGTTGAATATCGAGACTGAAGTCCGGCTTACGTAATACATTCCAATTCCAAACTTGTTGCTAAACTGAAAATACTGTGCGAAATTGACAATACTGAAATGATGGTGCTAAATTTTGGCTATTCTTTAAATGATACGATAAATTGACAGTACTACGATGATGGGGCTATATTCTGGCTAAACTGAAAATATCGCGACAATATTACAAAAACGGGGCTAACTTTGAGCTAAACTGAAAATACTACATTAATGGGCTAAATTTCAGCTAAACGGAAAAATACTATGATGAATTGACGACTCTACAGCAGTTAGGCTAGATTTCAGCTATATTCCAAGTTCCGCGATAAATTGATAATGCTACAATAATTTGACAAAATTTCAGCTAAACTGAAAATATTGTGATAAATTGGTAATACTTACATAATGGGGCTAAATTTCAGCTAAACTGAAAATACTGCGATAAATTGCAATACTACTATAATGGGGCTAAATTTTAGCTGAACTGAATATACTACGATTGATGGACAATGCTACAATAACGGGCTAAGCTTCAGCTAAACTAAGAATACTACGTTAAATTGGCAATGACACGATAATGGGCTAAATTTCAGCTAAACTGAAAATACTACGATAGATTGACAATACTACGATATATTAAAATATTATAGCATAAACGCAGTTATTTTGCGTAAAGTTTTTTTTTCGGTGTCAAGCGATATCAAGCCAACATTTTCTTTTCAGCATTACCTGGTTTCTGGATAAACGTAAAATTCACACAAAATGTAGAATAGCCTAAAACAGCCTCTTGCGAGGTCAAAAGGCGAAACATGGAAGATCTAAAATGGCACTCGTAGGCTCAAACAAGATTGGCACAAAAAAAAAATCGCAAATTCCCTAAAGCAAGAGTGGACTGAATAACATTATTTTTTTACACTGAATACATGGCTTTCATTTAATTGATCAATGCTGAAAAGAAAAAGTAATGCATTTAAAAAAGTGATGAAGAAGTAATGCATGGAAGGTAATGCCGATCCAGAACAGGTTGATAAAACGAGGACAATTTTCATTCTCATAAGCCATGGGAAGGGGGTCCTCATATAGCAAGTACATTCAAAGAGTATTGGTAACTTAAAAAAGTGAGGATTGGTGCTAGTGTTGACAAAAAAAAACAACTATCAACGCCATCTAGTGTGTGGCGAAACTTGACACTTTGTCAAGCTCTGTGGTCATTTTTCTGTCAAGAACTGAGATTAGATACTTATTATTACCCTCATTTTACCAATTACACTGATTAAATTAATTATTCTTATCATGCACTGAAAAAAAAATGTCAAGTGTCGCCAAACAATAAATGTGGTTGATAGTTTTTTTGTCGACTCTAGTGCCAGTTCCCACTCTGGCACTAGTTACCCATACTCTTTGAGTACATGATTAAGCATGGGGTAAGGAATCGCTTAGTTAGTCCAGAAAGCGATTGTTGCCCCAATTGTCGTCATTTTCCTTAACGATTCTTGTTACTCCTTGACAGGACCGTATCCAGGATTTATTTTGGGGGGGGGGGGGTACACAAAAAAAACATAAAAAATTTGTTTATATCTATTTCTGTTACGTTTTTACGAGTCAAACAAGCATGTCGGGGAGGGGGGTTCAAACTCCCTAACCCCACTCCTTGGATACGGCCTTGCTCCTTGACTAACCTCGGATACTTCGTGACTACTGGCCTCTGCCAAAACTTCGTATGTGCCAGGTTTCCGAGTTTATAAGTTTTTGAGGAAATTGTAAAATACTAATTTTTATCTCTTTTGGTACGGCATAAACAGATGAACATACAGAATTTCATCAATAAGTTTTCTGAACTTCATTTAAACTTCAAAAAACTTAAATAGCGGCGAAGACTACACTGCCCTTCCATCATAAACAATAAGTAGAACAATAGGGAAATTTTTTATATAAGACAGTGGAAAGCAATTTTAAATGAATATTTCGACCCTATATCCAAGGGTCGTCCTTAGCTTGTCTATGTCAGCGACCCTATATCTAGTTTGTCTGTAAGTGTTTTTTTATTTCAGTTGAATGAATTGTCTTTTTTCATTTTGGTTGATGTACCAGTCCTGGTTGAACTTCCTTGAAGTAATGACGCTAGGGCTGTTTTTAATTTTTTTTTTTATGATTGAATTTTAATGCGAGTTTCTTTTATATTTTTTTTTGTTCATTTGTTTTGCTGAGGACGGCCCTTGGATATAGGGTCGAAATCTTCATTTAAAGTTGCGTTCCACTGTCTTATATAAAAAGTTCCCTATTGTTCTACTTATTGTTTATCAATAAACTTCATTTAAACTTCCCTTCTTTCAAAAAGTTAAAGAAGCTTGTTTAGAAAAGCGCTTGTGTTGTTTAAAAGTAGTTTGTAAATAAATTATTATTATGTTCTTTAGAAAAAAAAACATAATAACAACAACAGGTTTATGGTATATAAGGAGTTGGAGGGTAAATCCATACACAGAAAAACAAAAAAATGAGTAAAACACATTTGATAAAACTACATAACTTCATGATGCCAAAGCAATAATAACTCTAATTGTCCAATATAAAAACATGGTAAGTCAACAATAGAATAATTTCTGAAATGCTCTTTGAAATAGGGAAAAAGTGAGCTGATATAAAGATAATGTTTTTGTTGTTGTTGTTGTTTCCGTCGGGAGGGGAGAGTAGACTTTCGTTACTATATTGTAATTTGAGTTTATATGCCATACCATTGTTTTAACATTTTTTTTTGTAGGGTGGTGTGGGAGGGGAGTACAAAAAAAACATCAAAATTTTGCTTATATGCATTTTTGTTACGTTTTTATGAGTTCGACAGAAATTTTGAGGGGATTCGAAACCCGTACCCCCCCCCCCCCCGCCCCCATGGATCTATGGATATATGGTTGAATCTATTAAAGAATGAACCCCAGGAAATCGGGCAGTGAAACCACTCAAATGTGAAATCATATTCCAGGAACACAACTTTTAAAAATATACATGTGTTAAAATATCTTAATGACATCATGTTATATTATGATATCATATTCCTTGTCAAAAGATGCATATGTTCTATCATATTGTGTACGAAGATACGTTTTTATTTTGTCAAAAGTATCTTTTGTTAATTAACAATTAATATATAGTGATTTGAGTTTTCGAATACTGTGCTGTATGGCCTTTTTGGCTTATAATATGTGTATATATATATATTTATCTATCTATACTTGATAGAAACCATCAGTTTTGCAGGGATGATCAGTCAGCTTACAGCAACCGATTTTCCGGTTGCTTTTTCCGGTTTGCAAAACTGACTTCCAACCGATTCTGGGCGATGCCCCGCCTAGGCATTTCTAAAATCCTGATGCCCCCTCGGGATTTTAAATTTTGTGATTAAAAATTTTGCGTATATTCACCTGAAGGGAGCTTAAAAGGCCATTAAATTGTTTTTTTTTTTGGGGGGGGGGGAGGGGGTTCGTCCTCTAGGAATTATATATTCTGTCTGAATACAACACCTTTTCTATAATGCATGACGTCATTGCAATACTATCATGTATATTTTTTGCTCTTGAAATGTATTCGAATGCGATATCATTCACGTGAAAAAAAATTTCAAATCTAAGGCTCTAAAGTGGCTCAAAACCAATTGAACCCCTTCAAAATTCTTGGTTTTCAAAATTCTACTTGTATTCACCTGAAGGAAGAGGAAGCTTAGAAGGCCATGAGCTTGGTACTTTTTTTCGGATCATCCTTCTTTGTCACTTGTTACTCCGTTTTGTGCTGGATATATATACTAGGTTTTCTGTAATGGAATCTATAGCGGACTAGGGTCCCTTATAGATTTCGGGCGTAAAATAAACTAGTGAAGTCTGTTTTTACACCAGTATCTCAGGTCATATGGCCTGTATGGTCGTATCTCGGAAAGTTTAGTAGTCAGAAAACTCTGACTGCGCCATTGAACTCGCCGTGTCGAGGTAACACGAGTTAACTAAAATAGATGCTAGGATATTCTACATTTCAAATTAAGATATTCTATATGTAGATACTTGGTTTTGGAAGAGGGTAGCCATACTCTCCTAAGTCTAGGAAGTAACTTTCAAGGATCCCATTAATAAGTAGTTCCCTCGATATAATGATATAGCCACATTGATATGCGATATTTGCTTACTAAATTTTGGACCGTTTCTAAGTGATGTCGAAACGATTCGGTATGCTTTATATGATTTTCTCGCTGATTTTTATCTAGCTATAACCTTGTAAAGTAAAATAATAAAATTCGACAATTACCCTCCTATTTTGAATATTATCCTCCAATTCGACATTTAATGACAATTCCCCTCCAATTCAACATTTACGCATTGAGATGGTCTATTCTTCACGCATTGGCATATTTTCCTTCAATGATGATTAGATTTTGGCCCCCCCTTAGGTGTGAATATGAAATGTACCTTGATCACACTTGCGAAAGTAGGTATTCGAGAAATTGTGTAAGTCTTTTGGCGTGCTGCAAAGTAGGTTAGAGTCGATGTATCCTTTCCGAAAATGCGATTCTTCAGCGTTTTTCACTTATGAATATTTTATGTGAAACTGACTAGAAATCAATTATGTTTATATTAATTCTTTTATGTTAATTTCTTATTAATTAATTGATTTTCTAGTTCAATTTAATCATTATTTTAATTTCAACAATTTTCTAATATTAATTTAATATTTGTAATAATATCAGTTTTTAGTTTTGGATCAATGGATATCAAGCTCGTATTAAAATTCTCATTCAGAGTAAGAAAAGGCGCCTTATTTCTTGTATTTAGTCGTCAACTCTCTAGCTGCAATCCATAAAAAACGCACATAATTTCAGCCTGGCTGTGATTCTTTTTTTGTGATTTCCTGCTCTTGCATAGCGATGGTCAGATCTTAAGTTGGGTCGTCGTGTTTTCATCTCGTGTTCAGATTTCTTCGACTTTTTAGCAATACATTCCCATGTCCTTTTCTCTCTTTTTCCCATGTCTTCTTCGCCCTATTTCTTCTTCTCTTTTTTACTTGTTTCTTTTCCACGACAAGTGTTCATTTTCCTTTTTTCTTTTCTTTTTTTACATGTAGAGACACTGTTCTTTTAGGCGACAACAATTTTTTTTTATTCCCCGTTTGACATCGTTGCATGCCTTTTGTTTACGTGTCAACAGTGGCTCTCTTCTTCTTTTCTTTACGCGTGCAGATTTTTCCTTAGACATAGCGTCTATTGTTCGTGTTTTTCCCTTTTCTCTTCTTTTTTTCTCATAATCATTTTCTGGCAGAAATTTCTGGTTGTATCTAAATGTAGAAAATAAATTCAGACGATAATCGTCATTCAGCTCAGACCGAATTTGCAAATTTTCAGAGAAAAGCAGTGTTCCGCTTGGCCTTTATTTAGATTTGTAAAGTAGCCAAGTTTTCATCAAGTTATAGACTCATAGACTCATAGACTCATTTATTTATAAACAACTATCGTAGCCGTGGCCGAAGCCCCGACTAAATGGCGCTGTTTAGTACATTACATAAAACTGGTCACTGGCGGTTTAAAAAACTGACAAAAAAAGGCACGAAAGAATTGCTGTGACGGGTTGTTCTACACTTTGGCGGCACTAGTTGATTTTTATGGCGGGTGTTGGCGGTGATAGGTGCAGGTGGGGGAAGCAACGAACGGTGTTTCAGGGACGAAAGAAGGGACTGCCCAAAATTGCACATTAACTGTAAGCGCCTATCACGCAACGTTGGCAGTCGTAAGGTACTAAGGGCAGCCTCATAAGAGTTGTATTTCGGGCCTAGTATCACTTTCACTGCCCGTTTTTGAATGGCTTCCAGATCTTCACTTAGGTATTCAATATTATGAGCCTGAGGGCCCCACACAGGACACGCATATTCAAGGATTGGGCGCACATACGTGACGTAAACCGTCTTCAGCTGACTTTGTGAGAAACCCAGTCGGCGCAAGGTAATTAGCGACTGTAATGCGCAACTACCTTTTTTCACCAGACCGGCGATGTGCGCGCTAAATGAACAGTCGTCACTGAAAGTAACCCCGAGAATCACTGAGGTTAATTTGCTGAATTCCTCTAACTCAAGAGTAAGTAAGTTAAGTAAGGTAACAATCCTGGGAAACATTGACCTTACACAAAGATATTTCTCCCTGTGGAAAATTTCCTCCTCCACCCCTCCTGAAAAATTTCTTATGTTTCCCAATAACAAATACTGTACTGTATGTAAACAACGGGCAAACTGCATAACTTGCAGCCCCTTCCCCTGGGGCTGTGGGGGATCATGCCATCCCCAGGGGCTGTGGTTTAGGGTGGTTGACTAAACTCACCAGCTTCAGCCTAAAAGTTGTATTAGTAACTATCTCTTTTACTAGCGTCGTGAGCCCACTCGCACAACAAAATTCCGCTTTGCCTTGAATGATGAGGCCTTGAAATGGCCTTTCGATGGCCTTGAAATCATGGATAAAGTAGTGACCTCAGCTAGTTACCGAAAGGTTCAATTCCTACATCGATGTTAATTTTGTTTTACCATTCTCCTATAATTACTACTAAATTAGTTAAATTGTATTAAATAACATGATTGAATTATTTTAGAATTTGTGGATTGTTAAAATCATTAGTAATTAAACGTTGTCGTGTTCTTGCATATTTCTTGTTTAGGAATCGAATTTTTTTTATGTTGTTTTAGGATCTAAAAATTGCACTTTTTTAATAATTATTTTTTCTAAACAAAGTTATTTGTATGTAAGTAAAGAGCAATTAAAATTTAAGCTGAGTAAATAGTACCACCCATCAGATGGGGGTTGCTGCTACCTTCAACGGGGTATTTCGCCTTTACTTACAACACAAATGAAGTGGGACCATTTATAATACATTTCCTGTCCCGTTTTTGTAGTTTTTAATGTTAGAGTTTCAATTAAAGGGCAAATTATATCCTAGTATTCTTAGTGGGGGTTATGATGGTTGCATACCCCTCGAACACACGAGCTCATTTAAGATTTTAATAATTCTTTACCTGCATATAAAAAAAAACATTACCACCATATAAGATGGTTAAACTAATTTATAATTTATATTTAACTAATGTCATTCATATCTTAAATAAACTAACATATCTGAAATTCATACCCAGTTCCCTATCCAGGATTTTTTCCGGGGGGAGGGGGCCTTGTTCATGCACAAAATTATTCTTTCTTAATCTGAATCTTCTGTTTTAGACGAAATTTCAGCTGGTGGTTTCTGGTCATTCAATGTTTGAACTCCCTTCGACTGAAAATCGACTCAACACAGCTCTGAATCTTTGGAAAAAGACGGACAAGTTTTTAGTTTTATGCGAACAAGGAACCAAATCTGGGCATAGGGTATGTATTACCAATTAATTTACTGGCAAATTTATGTTTCCCCTGAAATTATTGATAGGTGTTCTGGGGCTTAACCACGACTGAACAAAGGTGGGTAGGGTGCACCACCTGAAAGGATGCTTAAGGACTTCTCAAGGAACATTTCGGTAATAATTCTACCCGATATTTCACTTTTAACAATCTAATCTCCCTTCAAGGAAAATGTTAATTTATTTTTTTGTTTTCAAGGATATATTCTCAGCGATATCTCAGGGAAGTCTAAGAGTATTAAGCTGAAACTTTCAGGGCATGTTCGGGGGGGGGGGGGATTTTAAACTGACTGAAAAAAAAACATGTGTATCTAGGTTGTCAAAAAAATATATCTGCAATATCTCTGGAATTGCTGAGGATATTAAGGTGAAACATGAAGCGGATGTTGCCCTAATTCAAAACAAACTATGTGCATGCAGGCTGTCAAAAGGGGCGTATCAGCAATATCTCAGGAACGGCTAAGGCGATTAATTTGAAACTCTCAGGGCTACTGTTACTACTACTGCTTATGACTACGACTGCCGCTACTTGCGACTATGACTACTTGCGATTGCGATTACTTGATATTGCCGGTGACTGAGCTGAGACTACTTGCAACTGTGGATGGTTGTGACTGCGACTCCGACTATCTGTGACTGTGACTTTGACTACTTGTGACTGTGACTTTGACTATTGGTGACTGCAACTACGCGTGACTGCGACCACTTGTGACTACAACTACTTTTAACTATGAATGAGACTACTTGTAGATGCGACTACTTCTGACTACGACTGTGACTGCTTGCGACTGCTACCACTATTACTCTAACTGACTGCTGCTGCTACTGCTACTAATGCTACTACTACTTATATAATTGAACTAAATCAAAAGTGTTTCAGTGCATTCAGGTTGTCAAAATGACATAGATGCTATATTTAAAACTAAATGAAAAGACACTCTGTATCCAGATCGTCAAAAAGACGTCTGTGCAATATGCCAGGAAAAGCTAAGGGTATTACGTTGAAATTTTCGGGGCATGTTGATATGGATGTTGAACTAAATGAGGAGACTCTCTATGCATCCAAGTTTCTCAAAAGGGTGTATCTGCAATATCTCAGGAATGGCTTATGGTATTAAGTTGAGATTTTCAGGGCATCTTGGGGGGGGGGGGTGGGTGTGGTCGATTAAAATTAATTTATAATCGAGGCTATAGCATCATGGGGGTCAGAATTCCCTCAGCCCTGTAGAACCCCAAAGATTATGTGGATTTCCAACCCATTTATTTGACTAATATTCCCTGTATCCAGCCATCCAAAGTACTATAGTACAATCATCGTTAAAAATGTTGCAAAATTTTGTCCAAATTATAAATAGTAAGCCAAAATAAGGATTCTTAAGGGAAAAACCGAAAAAAAATTATTAACCAATAAAAAACTATCAAACAGTTCGTGGTAACTAACTGTAGTAAGACTCAATAGTAACCGAAATTCTAAGAAACAGTCTAGATAATAATGGATACATCAAAAGAATCGAATTTTGATTCAGAATATCAGAGAACCCTACTGTAGATGATACAAGACCTATATACAAAAATTTAAAAATTTTGCATTTTTTTGCCAGAAGCTAGATCACGGATGCGTTTTTTTTTTTTTTTTTTTTTTTTTTTTAAGGGTGATCGTATCGAACCAATGATCCTAGAAGATCGGAGAGGGCTCATTTGGTTGGAAACCAAAATTTCTAGTGCCCTTTTAAGTGACCAAAAATATTGGAAGGCAGCTAGCCACCCTCCCACGCCCCTTTTCTCCCAAAGTTATCCGATCAAAATTTTGAGATAGCCATTTTATTCAGTGCAGTTGAAATACCTAATAACTATTTTTGAGGATGGCTTGACCCCCCACAGCCCCCGTAGAAAGGGCTGCAAGCTATGATCTTTACCCATTGTTTACATATATCATTTGGAAGTATAAAGATATTTTTCGTGGGAGGGGGGGGGATTTTTAGCGTTGAGGGGGGGGGGTTACGTGGGAGAATATTTCCATGGAGAAATTTTTGTGGGGACGGGAATTTTCCATGAAGGGGGAGCTGGATTTCCTACCATTATTTAAAAAACGATCAGAAATTAAATTAAAATAGTATGTTTTTACAACTTAAAATAAGGAGCAATACTGAAACTTAAAACAAAAAGAAATTATTACCTATATGAGTGGTTTTCCCCTCCTCAATACCTCGCTCATTACTCTAAAGTATTTTTAGAATTTTTAAAAAAGCTTATTGTTCTAATTAAGCGGCCCTTGTATTTCAAACAGTCATTCTTAAATAATTGGAACAGAAAGTCAAACTTCAGCGTAAAGAGCGAGGTATTGCGGAGGGCGCAACCCCCCTCATATAGGTAATAATTTCTGTTGGTTTTCAGTTTTAATGTTGCTCTTTACTATCAGTTGAAAAAACTTCTTTTTTTATTTAATGTGAATTAAAACGAACACAAATAATTTTTTTTCACGAAAGAGGATTTTCAAAGAAAAACGAGCATTAAACCAAGCACGAGTGGAAATAGAGTCAAATAAAATGCTATCAATAAATAAATGAAACCCAAAACAAACAAAAATTATAGTAAATAGTTTTCGTAGTTTATGATTCAAAAAGACTGTCATTGAAGTGGATACATGACTTGATAATTGTTGTAAAACCTTACAGTGATAAATATTAAAATCTGCATCAATTTGTGTTCTTAAGTCTTATTCCAATTTTTGATATACATTTACTCATTTTTATGGTAAATTACGTCTTGACACATTGCATATGTGTGTATAATATCCACATGTATTCGAACTTATGATATTTCAGAAAATGGTGAATGGTTGATTAGACGCTAGAAAATGTCAAACTAGAAGCTAAAAGGTAATAACTTATTATTTGTTTTTGTTTTCAACAGTCAGTTAAAATTGCACATAAGAAAGAAAATTTTCCGATCAGTGTTTTTAGTGGCTTAATATTATTGAAATTCTGTTCAAGTTAGTAACGGCATTTTTTTTACTTTTTTTTACAAAACAAACAAAAATTATAATAAGTCAAACTTAAAACGAACAGGAATTACCACAAACAGGAGTAGGGCTAAGGCCCCTAAAATCAGCCTTAGCTTGATTTATCAGCCTTAGCCTAAAACCAGCCTTTGTCTAAAATCAGATTTTAGCCTAAAATCAGCCTTAGCCTGAAGGCTAATTTTGTAGGGCTAAGGCCCCTTCTAAAAATCAGAGTCATTTCCGCTTTGCTGAAAACAAAATACATTTTAAACGTTTTCGCTTTTGTAATGTTAATAGATCCACAATTGATCTCAAGAAAGAATACCAATATATATTAAACTGTCAATCTGCACATCGTTAGCTCTTCTCAGTGATCTTATTTATTGTGTGTTTTTGTTGTGGATTTTTGTTTGTTTGTTTTGTTGATGTTACGAGGAATAAAAACACATAGCTCGAAATAAAAATTGTTTCCAGTAAGCAATTCTTTCTTCCTAATGCCACAATACTGCTTAAAAAAAATCTAATGGAAATTCTAGTCTATGATACTCTCTAAAAGATTCAAGAATGCTATAAGAATCATAGTCTAGTTAGGAATATCTTGCTAAGTAGTCTACTTTAGAAGGTTTAGAAAAAGGAATAAGACGCTGAAGGAAAGTAAACTTCTTCTGTCCTTTCTAATGCCAAACAAAATCTTAGGAGCCCTGGTTAAGAAAAAAAAGAAATAAGATCCTAAAGCTCTGAATATTGCCCGTTCTTTCCTGTCTTATGCCAAAAACGTTCTTGCACATTTTCATCCGAAATATGAAGCTCCTATTAAAAAAGCCAAAGTTTTACAGTACCAAGGACATCAAAATACAAACTCCCCCTGGACCCATTTTAGGTATACTCATGCTTGAAAACATTGATTTTCCTAAGTCTTTCTATTGGTTATTTCAAAATTATGAATTTTTTTTAGGGCAGTGACGTATTTTCGTCAGTGCTGCCATCTTGAAATTTAAAAATAAGCAAAATTATAATTGGTTAAGTTTGACAACTGATTATGTTTGTCAGCAACGCCTGCAACTGAAAGCTATGTTTCCTTAAGGTGCTTGATTTCATATGTTTTTACCTTATTTTTGCTGATTTTTTTGCCCGCGTTTCTTTTTTCTTTAATTTGGGGCCCGCTATTCCCAAAAACTGCATAACAACATATGGAGACCCCCATTTGAACCCCCGCTTTTTCTTTTATATATATATATATATATATATATATATATATATATATATATATATATATATATATATATATATATATATATATATATATATATATATATATATATATATATATATATATAATGGCAAGGAACGCAGGGTGGGCCTCCGGGCTCGGCCCCCCTGAAATCTCACGATTTTTTTTTATTTTCCTATAATTTTCTGATACTTCTCATAGAATAAGGGATTTGAAGGATTAGCCAAACGATACGTAGGAGGGTGGAAACCCTGCTTACGCTTTTTATCAGAATAATGTGACTTAGCCCATCAGTCGAATGCATCAATTTATTTTACTCAAATATTATCATTCCCTCTTTGTTAAATCATTGTAGGCATTGACTTTTATTAAAATTATTAATAGAAGAACAGAAGATTTCTTCTATTAATAGCAGAAACAGAAGAAAAGAAGATATATTCGATTTCCTTTTTTAGATACTAATGGAGATTCGAAGTTTTCTACTGGACGCAACCAAAGATTTACCGGACGATAAGAAGTGCTATGTCTTCTCACCAGTAAGCTCTCATTGCCATTTCCTTCCTTGCCTTCCTTTCTCTCTCTCTCTCTCTCTCTCTCTCTCTCTCTCTCTCTATCTCTCTCTCTCTCTCTCTCTCTCTATCTCTGTCTCTCTCACTTTCTCAATCTCTGTCTCTATCATTCTCTGTATTTGTCTGTTTCTCTCTCTGTCTCTCTCTTTTTGCCTCTCTCTATCTTTCTTTCTCTCTCTCTCTCTCTCTCTCTCTCTCTCTCTCTCTCTTTCTCTCTCTTGCTTTCTCTATTTCTCTTTCACTGAAGAAAGAGGCTTTTATCCTCTCTTGGAGGAAGTAAATGTTATTGTCGAAATTATTTTGGGGAGAAACGATTGTTTTCAGGGATTTGGAAACTCCTTTTTTTTTTCGTGGAATTTTATAGTTTCCCCAAAAACTGGAGTTTTAGCATTCCAAAGATTATTACTTGGAGTTGAAGTGCTTAAGTCTCTTATTTCAACCCAGGAAACAGATATCCGATATCCACTTGGAAAAAAAGTCACCTAGATTAGTGCTCTAAATGAATGGTTCAACAATAGATAACAATAACGATAGAGAGCAATTTAACAATAACAATAGTTCCACAACAATTAAACCCTACCTTCTTTTGTGTAGTTACTCATTTTGATTGCAGAATAAACTGGAGTTTTTTTATGGAGTTTTTAAGACAGTACCAAATTTTCGTCAGTGTTGCCACGTTGAACTTTCAAAATAAGTAAGGGTAACTAATTATTTAAGTTTAAAAGCGCTTCTCGTCTGTAAAAACCCAATCACTAACGCTCTTTTGATTCCCAAAGACAACAACGCCATCTTAAGCTGCTTGGTTCCATATGTTTTACCCAAGATTTGGCTGATTTTTAACCCACATTTTTTTTCTTCTTTTTTTTATTTGGTGCCCTCCACTACTACCAAAAATTGTACGACTGCATTTGGAGGCTATTGTCGCTCAGAGGCGCCATTTCAGCCAAACCTTAGGGTGGGCAAGCAATCGACATGGGCCCCGAAGCAGGCTTGTATAAAAAAAAAAATTGCCTCTAGCTTTATCCGAAAAAAAAAAAACTGCCTTCCGTGGGAGTTACCGTAAAAATTAAGGAAATTGTCTCAATTTCTTTGCCTTTACTTTTTTTGCTCTTAAGCCATAGTTTCGGAAAAGGCCAGATATCTGAAGAAAGTAGAAACGGTAAGTGCGATGTTAAAAAAAACAGCCGTTTAGGAATCTTCCACTTTTCCGAACCTATAACTTGTTGAAAGCCGAACCTCTGTAGAAACTCACGCTTTGACTAAAGTATATTCTGTAGCCGAATTCTTCAGCTCGATGCTTACAGTAAATACTTTAGTCCAAGTCGGAGTGACGCTCCGGCTCTGACGATGCAAAACTTTGCTTGATTAAGTATATTTACAAAATCAAAAAATACAACAAAATTTTAAAAACAAAAAAAATTTTTTAAACACGAAAAACGGGTTTTAAATTTCTAACAAGCAGTGAACTAAAAAACAATTAATTATGAACAAAAGCTCCGAATATTTCGGCCCAACATCCGGGAGCATTTATCAACGGAAAAAAAAAATAAATAAATAAAGCAAAAAAAAAAAAACAACTTAAATTACATTACAATAAAACATACTAAACACATAAAGAGAACAAAAAGCAAAAACGAAAGAAAAATATAAATAAATAAGAACAAAACTCACATATTAATTAAACACTTCCATGCACTGAATGTCTTTCAACTGGCCTCCTCTCAGTATATAAATGGAAATATATTAAATAAACACTTCCATGTACTGAATGTCTATATTGATTATACTCGCCTCCTCCCAGTATATACATTGAAATCTATCAAAAATTAAGAATATATTTATACTTATACCAAAAAAATAAATGGTCAACTAACCCCCCGGTCCATAACCCGTAATTAAATTTCACCAGTTCATCAACCATTTTATGAATTATAAATTGAATGGATTAGATTTGTTGCAAGCTTAGCTGCAGTTCGTTTACTTTTCTCATCATTTAACCCATTCTGACCTTTGTTCGCAAGGTCATCTTTCGTTTCAGAAATATTATTAAAATCAGTATTGGTTGAATATCTTGCCTGCATTTTAATTAAACTATTATAAATTGAATTGATTTATAATAGATGATTGATTTATAATGAGATATATGGATGATATTTTAATTATTTGGAATTACGGGGAATCAGAAATTGAAGGTTTCTTGGAACATTTAAATAATTTGGGAGGAGAGTTAATTTTTACAATTGAAAAGGAAACAGAGAATAAGTTACCGTTTCTATATATTTTGATTAATAGAAATAATAATGAACTAGCATTTTCAATTTACCGTAAACCCACTAGTAACAACCGTTATTTATCTTTCACATCAAATCAGCCGATCCAAGTAAAAAGGGGTGTGGTTATTTTTTTAGTGGATAGGGTATTAAAATTAGCATCACCAGGATACATAAGAAATTAACTAATTTTTATTAAGTATATTCTAATGGGTAATGTCTCTCTGTAAAAAATGATTTATAAAATAATTGAAAAGATTAAAAAAAAGTTGACGGAGCAAAAAATATTATAAGAAGATGTGTCAAATCAATAAACAAATTACATAACTTTGAATTTTGTACAAATTTTATCAAAAAAATTAATAAGAGAATTAAAAAAACATAATATAACTACAGCATTTAAATCAGGACATACTATAAGCTCGTTGTTAAATAAAGGGAAAGACAAGATACCGAGAAATTTGCAATAGGGAGTATACAAAATTCCATGTTCTTGTGGAAAATTATATGTGGGTAGAACGCAACAAACTTTAGAAAATAGGCTAGAACAACACAAGAATGCAATAGATTACGCTCTAAAACAAAACAAAACACCAGAAACGTTTGAGTCAGCGGTTGCAGAACATCTTTATAATTTTCCTCATCACAGTATTTTATTTGATCAAACAAAATTAGTAGATACGTCTGTAGGACTTTTACAAAGCTCCAGAGAAATTATAGAAATAAAAAAGATAATAGATGGGTGTACTATCATCAATAGAGATGAAGCTGAATTGGGGATCAATTCAGTTTATAATAGTTTAATTAAAATGCAGGCAAGATATTCAACCAATACTGATTTTAATAATATTTCTGAAACGAAAGATGACCTTGCGAACAAAGGTCAGAATGGGTTAAAGGATGAGAAAAGTAAACGAACTGCAGCTAAGCTTGCAACAAAACGAATCCATTCAATTTATAATTCATAAAATGGTTGATTAACTTGTGAAATTTAATTAAGGGTTATGGACCGGGGGGTTAGTTGACATTTTATTGTTTTGGTCTAAGTATAAATATATTCTTCATTTTTGATAGATTTCAATTTATATACTGGGAGGAGGCGAGTAGAATCAATATAGACATTCAGTACATGGAAGTGTTTATTTAATATATTTCCATTTATATACTGAGAGGAGGCCAGTTGAAAGACATTCAGTGCATGGAAGTGTTTAATTAATATGTGAGTTTTGTTCTTATTTATTTATATTTTTCTTTCGTTTTTGTTTTTTGTTCTCTTTATGTGTTTAGTATGTTTTATTGTAATGTAATTTAAGTTGTTTTTTTTTGCTTTATTTATTTATTTATTTTTTCCGTTGAGAAAGGCTCCCGGATGTGGGGCCGAAATATTCGGAGCTTTTGTGCATAATTAATTGTTTTTTAGTTCACTGCTTGTTAGAAAATTAAAACCCGTTTTTCGTGTTTAAAAATTTTTTTTGTTTTTAATGGAAAAGCAGTGTGGTCTAAGAAATTATTTACAACAAAATTTTGAAACAGATCATTGAACACTCAAGGCAACAAGGGGAACCGTCGTGGTTTCATCTTCGCAAAGTCGTCAACAAGCTGGTCGAAATCCAAGTTTTTACCTAAATCCCTCTCTGCAAAGATCAAAAGCCGGTGACTAAGACGATCGTCTCCTGTGGTCGAGCGCAGATAGTTCTTCACTATTTCCAGCCCAGAAGACAAGGGTTCATTGCTGGCTATCGTGACAGGAAGTATGGGAGCAATGTGAAGGACTTTGATAATTTCTGAATAGACCACTGGAAGTGTCTGATATTATTGATGACGCCTGGGAAGTTCTTCGGCTTTGCCTCTTCCTCGATCAAAAACCGCTTGGCAATACCAGCTTTGGCCTCAAGAAAGACCTAGTCAATGTCCATTTCGGAATAGAGTTCAGATAATTGCTTGAGGAGCCCTGGATCCATGAACTTGGTAGAGCTGGGGTCAAGAGCTTCGAGTGTACTGAGCACTGGAAGGTTATCTGTAAACCCTCTGTCGAATTCCGCAATCAGACGATCTACAGTCTCCAGGTATTCTCTTTTCAGTTCTTCCGCTAGAGTTGGAGCTCTATTGTCGGATTCGACAAGGTTTTTTCCTAACGTCGAAGTGGTCATGAATTCTTTCAGGTGTTTGATGATTTTTTGGGTTCTTCAAGGTCGTCCCTTCTGACCCGCAGAAGAGGATCCGGTCGCGGGTCCATTCACGTCAGGTACTTCAATTTCAAGACCCTCAGCGACCTCTTTTGCCTTCTCCAAAAGCGATTCAAATGAAGTGGCAGAGTGCACTTCAGCTATTTCCTTCCTTGTTGCTTGAATCAAGGTGTGGGACCTAGATATCACCAGATCAACTGCCTGAAGCTGCTCAGGAAGGGAGTTTGTCGTCCTCAGAATTGCTTCCATATAGAGCAAATAGAATATAACTGTGAAAGATTCCATTTTTCTCTGGAGCCCAGCTGCTTCTGCTCGAGCTTCACTATCAGCTCCCTCGCTGACTGCAGACAGTACAGCCAGAACACATTCATATCGGAGTCTTATCTTCGATATTGATCGATACCAGTATGACCATCTTGTCGCAGCACTCCTTTCTAATTCCAGGACTGGCATTTGAGTAGCCTTTTGGGACTCGACAAAAAGCTGATGTCTGGTGTTGTTGTTGGAAATGAACGTGTACAGATTTTGGAGTAATGAAAAAAATGAGCCAACAGTCCCAACACCTTCAACGCAGTTTGCAATGACCCAATTTAGTCTATGCGCATGGCAATGAATACATATTGCTTGTGGCGCTTTCGCTCTCAGTAGCCCTTGAACACTAGAGAAGGGCCCGTTCATCACACTTGCTCCGTCGTAGCACTGATCAGCTCAATACTTCAAGTCGAGACCAAGTTTTCGCCACTGCGTCGGGAATAAATGTGGCTAAACTCTCGGCATCCAGACTTTTTATATGGTAACCCCTTACTGGTCTTTCTCGTGCTTTTCCCTCATCGGAGCACCTCAGAAGAATGGCCAGCTGTTCTTCCTTCGAATTATGTTTTGTTTCATCGACAAGAACAGGAAAGTATTTGGAACGCTGAACTTCTTGTACTATTGTAGACCGAAGCCTATATCCGACAACTGAAATTAGATCGTTCTGGTATTCGTGGGACGTATAGTGGCCGTATCGTCTTTGTAGGTTGTTGAAAAGCGTGGGAGAATACTCGGCGAGAAGATTGCAAGTTTCGACGAAATGTCCTTTGTTTGCCGAAGATTCAGTCTCATTGCGGCCGCAAAAGGCTGTACTCATTCCCCCCAGTAGGGCCATTACTTTCAGTAAAGCCTTTAGGTGTTCCCTGTTTTAATTTTTCTTTTTTTTACTCTCCGTTGACAAAACAGATGCGATGGGTTGCATCTCCTTGGCTTGTATAGCTTTGAACTTCGTCCACGAAACAGCACTGTCCCTGTGGCGGTCACTTTTCGCATGCTCTTCTAGAACGCTTGAGATGTCCTTCCATCTTCTAACGCCGGTCTCGATGAAAGGCCTCGCCCGGTATCTCTGTCCGCGAAGGGTTGACGTGCCGCCAAAGTGTCTGCAGCAGAAACAGAAAACCGAATTTTCCTTAACTGAGTAGTCAAGCCAAGGATGCTTTCCATAATACGAAATATTAAATGACCGTCTTAGCTTGGCGTTTGCTGAAACCTGGGCAGGGTACCGTAGCAGCTGTGGTTGACATGGATGGTCGTGGGAGGATGAAGAAATATCAGTAGGACCACTTGAACGATGGTGCTCTTCATCTCGAGTCGTATCTCGTCCAGATTGTGCCTCTTGAGCAGTGACAGGCGCAGTGTCTTTGAGTCGTCTCGTTTTTTACTAGCTCGGTCTGACCTACCACCCTGTCTTTCAAGGGACCCAACGCAACGGCAATAGATTGTTCGTGTGTTGAGTCAGGCACCTGAAAGATATACCCAAAGGTCAAAAGCCGCTCTTGTACTTTGAAGAACTATTGAACTAATTTTCAACATTTAAACCGTTGCTTTTTTTATGTCCAAACTGCGTAGCAGTTTCCGCTTTCGGCACAGCAGTTCGGGGAAAATAGTGCTAGAACTCCTCCATGGCGTGACAGTTTACTAAAGTATATCGAATTTCGGAAAAAAAAAACAGGAAACTTTAGCAAAGCTAAAAAGGGTGTTTTTCAGATGATTATACATGCGTTGATCCTTATCTACCCGCAAAGACAATAATAAAAACTTTGGGCTTAATGCAATAGCAATCCAAATTGCAAAAAGCCTTTGCAGTAGTCCTTGAATGAATGATTCGGGTGTCATGACAGATCGCAAATAAGCTAAAGGCGCGTTTGATTTGCTGTAGTTTCAGTTACGTCCTTATCCGTTGTGTACTTATTTGCATTTTTTCTGCGACGTTCTCCCATTTAGCCTGAAGAACTACTGATAATATGACCGCCAAACAGGTTCATAATTTTGGACCAAATGGCGAAACGTGAAGCGTGACTACAGAAAATCGAATGCGGCTTCATATCACCAGTCGGCATTGTAGAAAATCGAATGCTATAAGCACTGCAAAACTGTTTGGTTCCATAAATAAAAAAAAAATGAAAGAAAAGAAAAAAAACGACAATCTTTGGCTTATGCCCCTCAACCCATGTGGCATTGTTATCCATAAAATTAACAGCACTGCCAAACTGTGTGTTTCCACAAATAAAAAAAAAGAAAGAAAATAAAAAAAACGACAATCTTTGGCTAATGCCCCTCAACCCATGTAGCATTGTTATCCATAAAATTAACAGTGTTTTGCAGAAGAAAAAAGAACAAAACAAATCAACATAGAGGTAATCTTAATCAAACAGTTCGTGGTAACGAACTGTAAGTAAGGAGCGACTCGGCTCAATGGTAACCGAAACTCTAGAAAACGGGTTTTTGATACCAATAGATACATCAAAAGAATCATATTTCAATACTGATTTCAAATATATAACTTTCATCAAGTTTAGTGCTACCCATCAAAAGTTACGCGCCTGAGAAAATTTGGCTGATTTTCAAAAAAAGGGGGAAAGACCCCCTAAAAGCTATAGAACCTTAATGAAAATCACACCATCATATTCAGCGTATCAGAGAACCCTACTATAGAGGTTTCAAGCTCCTATCTACAAAAATGTGGAATTTTGCATTTTTTGCCAGAAGAAACATCACGGATGCGTGTTTATTTGTTTTTTTTTTTGTTTTATTTTCCAGGGGTGATTGTATCGACACAATGGTCCTAGAATATCGTCGGAGGACTCATTGGAACGGAAATTAAATGTTCTAGTGCCCTTTTTAAGTGACCAAAAAAAATGAAGGGCAACTAGGCCCCCTCCAACGCTCATTTTTTCCCTAAGTCACCCGATCAAAATTTCGAGATAGCCATTTTGTTCAGCATGGTCGAAAATATGATAACTATGTCTTTTAGGATGACTTAATCCCCCGATTACTCGGGAGAATCTTTCCGTGGAGGATGTTTCTTTGGGGTAAGAGACATTTCTATGAAGGGGCTGCCGGATTTCCAAGCATTATTTAAAAAACGATCAGAAATTAAATTAAAAAAAAAACAAGTTTTTTCAACTGTAAGTAAGAAGCAACATTAGAACTTAAAACGAACAGAAATTATGACGTATATGAGGGGGTTCTTCCCCGAGTCAATACCTCGCTCTTTACGCTACAGTTTTTTTTAGTGCTTTCAAAAGAGCTATCTATTCTAATTAAACGGCCTTTGTGATTCAGGGGTTTGTGAATTAAAATTTTTTTTTAACTTTTAACGTAAAGAGCGTGGTATTAACTAAGGGGAGAACCCCATCATATACGTAATAACATATACGTAATAAAAAAAACATTAAAAAAAACAAGCGATACGGCTCAATAGTAATCGAAACTTTTAAAAACGGAATTTTGATGTCAATAAATGTATCAAAAGAATGGGTTTATATGCTGATTCTAAATACATAAATTTTATTAAGTTTTAATTTTAATGAAAGAATTTTAATGAAAATCACACCGTCAGATTCAGCGTATCAGAAAACCCTATTACATAGGTTTCAAGCTCATATCTGCAAAAATCTGCAACTTTGTATTTTTTGCCAGAAGAAAAATATACGAATATAGAAGTTAGTTACGTAAGTTAATTTGTAAATTACGTCATAACCAAATTTAGAGACATCCATTTAGCAATAGAAAAGTAAATTTTTTATGCAAATTTTGTTTACTTATTCAATGACGGTGAGCCAAAATAAAAGCTGTATTAACTAAAAAACGATCAGAAATTAAATAAAAAAAACAAGTTTTTTAAAATGAAAGTAAGGAGCGACATTAAAACTTAAGACGAACAGAAATTATTCCGTGTATGAAAGGGGCTGTCCCCTCCTCAACGCCTCGCTCTTTACGCTGAAGTTTGACTCTGTCTCACAACTTTATTCTTTAAAACAATAAAACACTTTAGCATAAAGAGCGAAGCGTTGAGGAGGGGACAGCCCCTTTCATATACGGAATAATTTCTGTTCGTTTTAAGTTTTAATATCGCTCTTTATTTTCAGTTTATAAAACTTGTTTTTTTTATTTAATTTACTGGAAACCAGGTCTACTGCATATCCAGTATTATTTTGTATTTATTATTTTTAAGTAAAATGCTAGTTAATTTTAAAGATAAGTATACTGCATTGGTTGAGGGGCTATAATTTTTCTTTTATTAAAGAAGAATTAAATGACAGAAAAAGAAAGGAAAGATCTAAGAAGAAAACTAGAAAGTAAAAGAGGCAACCTAACTTCTGAATTAGCTTTTTTACAACAGTAAAAAAGAATTAGCTTTTTTTTTTAGCGCCATAGGGAGTTCCCAAAGGGACCAAGCTAGTCAACTTATAATTCCTTTGAGGTGATTTTCGGCGTTTTTCTAGAAGGTATGCTAGAACATTTTGAGGGACTGTCCTTTCCTGAACTTTAAGAAGAAAATTTACTCCGATTAATAAAAAAATAAAAAATAGGCTTTCCGATGATATATGTTTCATTAAAACTGAACATCTCTATCTCCGGGACAAACCGCGAGAAGTTACATGGTTTTTCTAAGGTTTGTAGGAAACTAGGTGTCAACTTTTAGTTTTTTGTGGATTATTCGAATTTTTTTTCCCAGCTCTACAAGCCAAGACCAGACTGCCCAACCCATTGTAAATAGGTTGACAGAGCAAACTATAAAAGTCTCTAATTGGTAAGATAGGGTGAACATATAATGTAGCGCATACTTTTTACACAATACAAACTACCCAGCGCGGTTCAGAATAGTAAATTTGGTCCATCAGATCGCGAAAAAAAAAGAAACGACTTAGTAAAACACAAATACTGTAGATTACTTACTTTCCGAGCTGGTTCACTTGGCATTTGCTTCTTAATCCATCTGTTCAGAGAAACTTGCTTTTCTGCTTCTTTCTCCTTCTTCAATGCTGCCAATTTACGCTTTTGAGCTCCTGACAAACTCATAAATTCTCAATGGCTCTTCAGCTGCTGATATTAGATAGTAAACTGGCGAACTGGGCGAATAATACATGGGTTATATATGAATGGTCTTACGGTTTTAAACAAATTCATTAATTTAAACTGATCTTTATAATTTCCCACATTTCCTTTTTGCCACTCCCGACAAAGATTCCGCTGCCGACAAAGATTCCACTCCCGACAAAGATGCCGCTTCTAAAAACAATTGCACCCTTCCATTCTATAAGACATTAAAGGATTACAATTCAATGGAATCAAAACCAAACTACTTGGCCGGCACGAAAACTTAAGCCTCCAAAAATAAGTAGAAAGTAAGTAGATAAGTAGATTTAATATTTGGAAGTAGAATAGTCCAAAAATAAGTATTCTACTACCAAAATAAGTAGAAGTGGAAACACTGCTCATGATAGCACATAAGAAAGATGTTGAATCAATAAAATCAGAAACTGATCTGTCACATCAACCCTTGCACGACTAGGGTTGCCAACTTTGTGGTCCATAGATATGTCCCCCTGAGCATCCAAAATTATGTCATTTTTAGCCAAAATATGTCCATATTTCGTCTTAAATATGTCCAAAATATGTCCATCTTGAAATCTCAGAACCTAGAGGTTATTTTTCTTATTATCTGCGATTTTGACTAAAAGATGTTTTGGAAACATCTTTCAAAGTGGCCAGTCAACATCAAATATATTGAAAATGAAAAAAAACATTTAATACAAGCACAAACTCATAAAAACAAGTAAACACTAAAAATAATTTATGGGAGCTTATGATTAGTCTTCTAGCAATAATTCATCTTTAAAATTACGTTCAGCACGAGAGCCATCCTTATTTCTTCCTTTGCTAGCTATTTACCAATCGGAGTATTTCTTGTGCATTTCAAAATGTATAATCCAGGATTCCAGCAACGTTCCAGAACGCCAAATTAGTTGCTTGACATGCATTAAACAACTAGTCGTTTGCATTAGAAGACCATTACGTTATTTGGTT